>NC_048591.1:46235594-46240594 GCF_013265735.2 Oncorhynchus mykiss | reverse complement strand
TGAGTATAGGGACAGGGGAGGTTGAGTATAGGGACAGGGGAGGTTGAGTATAGGGACAGGGGAGGTTGAGTATAGGGACAGGGGAGGTTGAGTATAGGGACAGGGGAGGTTGAGTATAGGGACAGTGGAGGTTGAGTACAGGGACAGGGGAGGTTGAGTATAGGGACAGGGGAGGTTGAGTATAGGGACAGGGGAGGTTGAGTATAGGGACAGGGGAGGTTGAGTATAGGGACAGGGGAGGTTGAGTATAGGGACAGGGGAGGTTGAGTATAGGGACAGGGGAGGTGGAGTATAGGGACAGGGGAGGTTGAGTATAGGGACAGGGGAGGTTGAGTATAGGGACAGGGGAGGTTGAGTATAGGGACAGGGGAGGTTGAGTATAGGGACAGGGGAGGTTGAGTATAGGGACAGGGGAGGTTAAGCCGCCTTGAGGTAAGTGGCTGATGGTGTCCTGTGACAGAGGGTGAAGCTGTCCTGTGACAGTGGGTGATGCTGTCCTGTGACAGTGGGTGATGCTGTCCTGTGACAGTGGGTGATGCTGTCCTGTGACAGTGGCTGATGCTGTCCTGTGACAGTGGCTGATGCTGTCCTGTGACAGTGGGTGATGCTGTCCTGTGACAGTGGCTGATGCTGTCCTGTGACAGTGGGTGATGCTGTCCTGTGACAGTGGCTGATGCTGCTGGAGGGTCAAAGTTGAATTCATGGAATGGGGGTGGTCTATATTGTCCATCGTAAATGCATGCCGACATTCAGATGTAGATCTCTCTATTCAATATCACTTACCCTTCCCATTTATTGGCCAGAATGTCTGGGGCAGGGATGTTGTCTCGATGTGTCAATTCGTAGACAATTTCTCTGCATTTGAGGCAACTAAGCCCATGAAACTGGTCCGTGAGATTCTTAATATGTTTATCAAGCTCAGACTCCATGTCATCAGATAAGACCTGGTGTCCCTCTGCTACTCTGTCATAGCCTGTCTTAATCAGATAAGACCTGGTGTCCCTCTGCTACTCTGTCATAGCCTCTCTTAATCAGATAAGACCTGGTGTCCCTCTGCTCCTCTGTCATAGCCTCTCTTAATCAGATAAGACCTGGTGTCCCTCTGCTACTCTATCATAGCCTCTCTTAATCAGATAAGACCTGGTGTCCCTCTGCTACTCTATCATAGCCTCTCTTCCTCACAGGTTTATGTTCCTTTCTTGTTTTGTCGTTGTCCCTCCTCAGTGTCATTCAGTCTATTGTTTGTCGTTGTCCCTCCTCAGTGTCATTCAGTCTATTGTTTGTCGTTGTCCCTCCTCAGTGTCATTCAGTCTATTGTTTGTTGTTGTCCCTCCTCAGTGTCATTCAGTCTATTGTTTGTCGTTGTCCCTCCTCAGTGTCATTCAGTCTATTGTTTGTCGTTGTCCCTCCTCAGTGTCATTCAGTCTATTGTTTGTCGTTGTCCCTCCTCAGTGTCATTCAGTCTATAGTTTGTCGTTGTCCCTCCTCAGTGTCATTCAGTCTATAGTTTGTCGTTGTCCCTCCTCAGTGTCATTCAGTCTATTGTTTGTCGTTGTCCCTCCTCAGTGTCATTCAGTCTATAGTTTGTCGTTGTCCCTCCTCAGTGTCATTCAGTCTATAGTTTGTCGTTGTCCCTCAGTGTCATTCAGTCTATTGTTTCATCCCTTGCTGCTGCTAGAAAGGCCTCCTTCCCTTCTCTCACTTCCTTGGCTGCTCTCTAGAACCACGAGGGTTAGAACCCTGCCTGTGTTTGGGCTAGAACCCTGCCTGTGTTTGGGCTAGAACCCTGCCTGTGTTTGGGCTAGAACCCTGCCTGTGTTTGGGCTAGAACCCTGCCTGTGTTTGGGCTAGAACCCTGCCTGTGTTTGGGCTAGAACCCTGCCTGTGTTTGGGGCAAACATGGCAAACATTTTGACTATATTAGCCTAAACAGCTACAAGGTCATTTTCATGACCTCATATTGTAGCTTTTAGAGACCTCAACTAATGCATCATTTGACTTCCGCCGAAGTCGGTCCCTCTCCTTGTTCGGGTCGGCGTTCTCCTCTCCTTGTTCGGGTCGGCGTTCTCCTCCCCTTGTTCGGGTCGGCGTTCTCCTCTCCTTGTTCGGGTCGGCGTTCTCCTCTCCTTGTTCGGGCGGCGTTCGACGTCACCGGCATTCTAGTCATCGCCGATCCACTTTTCATTTTCCATTTGTTTTGTCTTTGTTTTACACACCTGGTTTCAATTCCCCAATTACATCATCATTATTTAACCCTCTGTTTTCCCCGTGGTTTTTGCGCGTGATTGTTTTATGTAAGTTCGGTCCGATTTTGTGTGCTTTTGGTATTTCTACATGTATTTGGACATGTTGAGTAAAGTTACTTGTGTTACTCATCTCTGCTGTCCTGCGCCGGACTCCTTTGCACCAGCTACACCCAGACCACTACAGGGACACATCTCTGCTGTCCTGCGCCGGACTCCTTTGCACCAGCTACACCCAGATCACTACAGGGACACATCTCTGCTGTCCTGAGCCTGACTCCTCTGCACCAGCTACACCCAGACCACTACAGGGACACATCTCTGCTGTCCTGAGCCTGACTCCTCTACACCAGCTACACCCAGACCACTACAGGGACACATCTCTGCTGTCCTGAGCCTGACTCCTCAGCACCAGCTACACCCAGACCACTACAGGGACACATCTCTGCTGTCCTGAGCCTGACTCCTCAGCACCAGCTACACCCAGACCACTACAGGGACACATCTCTGCTGTCCTGAGCCTGACTCCTCTACACCAGCTACACCCAGACCACTACAGGGACACATCTCTGCTGGCCTGAGCCTGACTCCTCTACACCAGCTACACCCAGACCACTACAGGGACACATCTCTGCTGTCCTGAGCCTGACTCCTCTGCCCCAGCTACACCCAGACCACTACAGGGACACATCTCTGCTGTCCTGTGCCTGACTCCTCTACACCAGCTACACCCAGACCACTACAGGGACACATCTCCGCTGTCCTGAGCCTGACTCCTCTACACCAGCTACACCCAGACCACTACAGGGACACATCTCTGCTGTCCTGTGCCTGACTCCTTTGCACCAGCTACACCCAGATCACTACAGGGACACATCTCTGCTGTCCTGAGCCTGACTCCTCTACACCAGCTACACCCAGACCACTACAGGGACACATCTCTGCTGTCCTGAGCCTGACTCCTCTACACCAGCTACACCCAGACCACTACAGGGACACATCTCTGCTGTCCTGAGCCTGACTCCTCTACACCAGCTACACCCAGACCACTACAGGGACACATCTCTGCTGTCCTGAGCCTGACTCCTCTACACCAGCTACACCCAGACCACTACAGGGACACATCTCTGCTGTCCTGAGCCTGACTCCTCTGCACCAGCTACGCCCAGACCACTACAGGGACACATCTCTGCTGTCCTGTGCCTGACTCCTCAGCACCAGCTACACCCAGACCACTACAGGGACACATCTCTGCTGTCCTGAGCCTGACTCCTCTACACCAGCTACACCCAGACCACTACAGGGACACATCTCTGCTGTCCTGAGCCTGACTCCTTTGCACCAGCTACACCCAGATCACTACAGGGACACATCTCTGCTGTCCTGAGCCTGACTCCTCTACACCAGCTACACCCAGACCACTACAGGGACACATCTCTGCTGTCCTGAGCCGGACTCCTCTACACCAGCTACACCCAGACCTTAACAGGACCTAACTTTCTTACCACTTTTCCCACACGTGGTCTCTTCCGTCACAGACTCTCTGAAATGATGACCTCTTCCTAAATATTTGGTCACATGATTAACGTTGCGAAACGGTTCCCTAGAAACAAAAGGTGGCTCATCTTTACCCCGGTCTCCCTTACTGTGCTGATCCTGGATATTTTCTTTTCACATTGTCCTTCCTGGCACAGTTCTAGAAAATAGGGTAGATCTGTACCCAGGCCAGACCAGTACAGCTTGGTTTGGCTCAGTAGTGTGGAAGGGGGTAATGTGAGCGGAGTGTTTAGTCTGGTTTGAACCAGGCAGGTATGTGACAACAACCTCCTTATTACCATCTTGACTCTGGTCACTATTCACAGTGAGTTTAGTCCAACCAAGCTGCTGCTACTCTGTTTATCTTATACATATGTTGTCTAGTCCCCTTCCCCCTATACATATATACCTCCATTACCCCAGTATCCCTGTCCCCTTCCCCCTATACATATCTACCTCCATTACCCCAGTATCCCTGTCCCCTTCCCCCTATACATATCTACCTCCATCACTCCACTATCCCTGTCACCTTCCCCCTATACATATCTACCTCCATCACCCCAGTATCCCTGTCTCCTTCGCCCTATACATATCTACCTCCATCACTCCAGTATCCCTGTCCCCTTCCCCCTATACATATCTACCTCCATCACTCCAGTATCCCTGTCCCCTTCCCCCTATACATATCTACCTCCATCACTCCACTATCCCTGTCTCCTTCCCCCTATACATATCTACCTCCATCCCTCCAGTATCCCTGTCTCCTTCCCCTTATACATATCTACCTCCATCACTCCAGAATCCCTGTCTCCTTCCCCCTATACATATCTACCTCCATCACTCCAGTATCCCTGTCTCCTTCCCCCTATACATATCTACCTCCATCACTCCACTATCCCTTCCCCCTATACATATCTACCTCCATCACTCCAGTATCCCTGTCTCCTTCCCCCTATACATATCTACCTCCATCACTCCAGTATCCCTGTCTCCTTCCCCCTATACATATCTACCTCCATCACTCCACTATCCCTTCCCCCTATACATATCTACCTCCATCACTCCAGTATCCCTGTCTCCTTCCCCCTATACATATCTACCTCCATCACTCCAGTATCCCTGTCCCCTTCCCCCTATACATATCTACCTCCATCACTCCAGTATCCCTGTCTCCTTCCCCCTTTACATATCTACCTCCATCACTCCAGTATCCCTGTCTCC
>NC_048591.1:46203094-46230594 GCF_013265735.2 Oncorhynchus mykiss | reverse complement strand
ACAACACTCTACCAGTCAGCAGGACAACACTCTACTCTACCAGCCACAACACTCTACTCTGCCAATTTATGGTCATGTCCTCCATTTATATTCAGTGACAGTGGCGCTGTGTGTTTGAGTGTGTGTGTTAGTGGCAGAGAGGAAGTCCTGATTCATTCGGTAGACAAGCCAGACTGACGTAATTGCGTCGTCTGAGAAAACGTCCACATCAACACACATGACCGACATGGGAAGGTCACCTTACAGGGAACAATGGAGGGTCATTTCTGTCATGGTTTCATCTAATAAGATTCTGATGGTTTAATTTAATAAGATTCTGATGGTTTAATTTAATAACATACATACTGATGGGTTCATCTAATAAGATACCTAACTAGAAAGACAGTCATTGACCCACTGCCACCCCTGCTTCAGACTCTCCCCTCCCCTCGCCTCGCCTCTCCTCTCCTCTCCTCTCCTCTCCTCTCCTTTCCTCTCCCCTCCCCTCCCCTCCCCTCCCCTCCCCTCCTTTCCTTTCCTTTCCTCTTCTCTCCACTCATCTCCCCTCCCCTCCCCTCCCCTCGCCTCGCCTCGCTTCGCCTCGCCTCCTCTCCTCTCCTCTCCTCTCCTCTCCTCTCCTCTCCTTCCCTTTCCTCTCCTCTACCCTCCCCTTAGTCAGAGAGAGATGCCTGACTGTGTCCCCACCAATTACCCCCAACGAACTGGAACAACTCTGACCTTTGGATCAACAACGTTCAGCCTTCATACATCTGAGGGCCCACTATTGTGTGTGTGTGTGTGTGTGTGTGTGTGTGTGTGTGTGTGTGTGTGTGTGTGTGTGTGTGTGTGTGTGTGTGTGTGTGTGTGCGTGCGTGCGTGCGTGTGTGTGTGTGTAAGTGTATGAGTGTGCATATATAGAGATTTAGCTTCTTCCGTCCTATCCAAACTCAGCATCATAAATCCCAAACACATGAGTTGACGCCAAAGTCACAGTCACCAATTAAAAGTGCCCCTCGCTGTTAAAATGGAGAACCATTTAAGACAGGAAGAGGGTACCAATTTAGGACAGGGAGTGGGTATCATTTAGGACAGGGTAGAGGGTATCATTTAGGACAGGGAGGAGGGTTTAATTTAGAACAGGGAGTGGGTATCATTTAGGACAGGGAAGAGGGTTTAATTTAGGACAGGGTAGAGGGTACCATTTAGGACAGGGTAGAGGGTACCATTTACGACAGGGTAGAGGGTTGAATTTAGGACAGGGCTGAGGGTACCATTTACAACAGGGTAGAGGGTATCTTTTGGGACAGGGTAGAGGGTTTAATTTAGGGCAGGGTAGAGGGTACCATTTACGACAGGGTAGAGGGTATCTTTTGGGACAGGGTAAAGGGTTTAATTTAGGACAGGGTAGAGGGTATCTTTTGGGACAGGGTAGAGGGTTTAATTTAGGACAGGGTAGAGGGTACCATTTACGACAGGATAGAGGGTATCTTTTGGGACAGGGTTAGACTAGCACAGTGCTAGTCTAGCAGGGTCATCAGACGTTGTTTTGGTTCAGCCCTGCAGCTCTGTCCTAACTCTTCCTATGCCAGCTAATATTCTGCCACGTCACAGTTACAGACTTCATCTGAAGTGACAGGGTGTACAAAGGTCCTCCCTCTTGAGGTCGGGGCCAGAAGAACGAACTCAATCAAACAAACAATCATTCAAATCTATTTATGAAGCCCTTTTAAATAATTAACATCTATTTATAAAGCCCTTTTTTAAATGGTCTAAAAACTAACAAAGATGGCGCCGGAGAACAAGGCTGACGTTTTACGTATTCCTAACCAATTGTGTTTTTTGTTTATTTGCGTTGTTTGTAACTTATTGTTTTTACTTATTTTATACATAATGTTGCCGCTACCGTCTCTTATGACAGAAAATAACATCAGGACATCAGGACTGTGATTACTCACCATGGACTGGCAAAATCCTTTTTTCCCTTTAACGAGTCTGACGAGCCCGACGTGAATGTTATACTGCTTTCTCGGGAACAGGCCCAGATCCCCGTCATTTGCGTGAGAAAAAGGGGCCAGAGGGCGGGCTGCTTTCTGAGAATTCGTAGGCGATTGAATAAACCTCCATTTCCTTCCATTCTGTTAGCAAACGTACAATCTTTGGAGAATAAAATCGATGACCTACGAGGAAGATTAAACTACCAACAGGACATTCAAAACTGTAATATGTTGTGCTTCACGGAGGTGTGTCTGACTGACGACACTATCAACACACAGCTGGCTGGTTATACGCTGTACCGGCAGGATAGAACAGCTGCGTCTGGTAAGACAAGAGGCGACGGACTATGTCTTTTTGTAAATAACAGCTGGTGCACGATATCTAAGGTCTCGAGGTTTTGCTCGTCTGAGTTAGAGTATCTCATGATAAGCTGTAGACCACACTATCTACCTAGAGAGTTTGCATCTGTATTTTTTTGTAGCTGTCTATTTACCACCACAGACTGATGCTGGCACTAAGACCGCACTGAATGAGCTGTCTTCCGCCATGAGCAAACATGAGAGCACCAGCTGTTCCGGAAGTGTACTGTGATCACGCTCTCCATAGCCGATGTGAGTAAGACCTTTAAACAGGTCAACAATCACAAGGCCGCAGAGCCAGACAGATTACCAGGATGTGTACTGTGATCACACTCTCCAAAGCCGATGTGAGTAAGACCTTTAAACAGGTCAACATACTCAAGGACGCAGGGCCAGACAGATTACCAGGACGTGTACTGTGATCACGCTCTCCGTAGCCGATGTGAGTAAGACCTTTAAACAGGTCAACATTCTCAAGGCCGCAGGGCCAGACAGATTACCAGGACGTGTACTGTGAGCATGCGCTGACAAACTGGCAAGTGTCTTCACTGACATTTTCAACCTCTCCCTGTCTGAGTCTGTAATACCAACATGTTTCAAGCAGACCACCATAGTCCCTTTGCCCAAGAACACTAAGGTATCCTGCATAAATGACTCGTAGCACTTACGTCTGTAGCCATGAAGTGCTTTGAAAGGCTGGCCATGGCTCACATCAACACCATCATGCCAGAAACCCTAGACCCACTCCAATTCGCACACCGCCCCAACATAACCACAGGTGACGCAATCTCAATCGCACTCCACACTGCCCTTTCCCACCTGGACAAAAGGAACACCTATGTGAGGATGATATTCATTGACTACAGCTCAGCGTTCAACACCATAGCGCCCTCAAAGCTCATCAAAAAGCTAAGGATCCTGGGACTAAACACCTCCCTCTGCAACTGGGTCCTGGACTTCCTGACAGGCCGCCCCAAGTGGTGAGGGTCGGTAACAACACATCCGCCACGCTGATCTTCAACAAAGGGGCACCTCAGGGGTGCGTGCTCAGTCCCCTCCTATACTCCCTGTTCACTCATGACTGCACGGCCAGGCATGACTCCAAAACCATCATTAAGTTTGCAGATGACACAACAGTGGTAGGCCTGATCACCGACAACAACGAGACAGCCTGTTGGGAGGAGGTCAGAGACCTGGCCGTGTGGTGCCAGGACAACAACCTCTCTCTCAACGTGATCAAGACAAAGGAAATTATTGTGGACTACAGGAAAAGGAGGGCCAAGCACGCCCATTCTCATCGATGGGGTTGTAGTGGAGCAGGTTGAGAGCTTCAAGTTCCTTGGTGTCCACATGAGCAACAAACTAACATGGTCCAAGCACACCAAGACAGTCGTGAAGAGGGCACGACAAAACCTATTCCCCCTCAGGAGACTGAAATCATTTGTCATGGGTCCTCAGATCCTCAAATGGTTCTACAGCTGCACCATCAAGAGCATCCTGGTTGCATCACCGACTGCAAGGCAATACAGAGGGTAGTACGTACAACCCAGTACATCACCGGGGCCAAGCTTCCTGCCATGCAGGACCTCTATACCAGGCGGCGTCAGAGGAAGGCCCTAAAAATTGTCAAAGACTCCAGCCCCCCTAGTCATAGACTGTTCTCTCTGCTACCACACGGCAAGCGGTACCGGAGCGCCAAGTCTAGGTCCAAGACGCTTCCAAACAGCTTCTACCCCCAAGCCATAAGACTGCTGAACACCTTATCAAATGGCTACCCAGAATATTTGCACGCCCTTCCCCCCTTCCCCCTCTTTTACACCACTGCTACTCTCTGTTGTTATCATCTATGCATAGTCACTTTAATAACTCTAACTACATGTACATACTACCTCAACTAACCGGTGCCCCCACACATTGTTTCTGTACTGGTGCTGTGTTTAGTTTGTTATTTTACTGCTGCTCTTTAAATTACTTGATACTTTTATTTCTTATTCTCATATTCATACTCATATTATTTTTAAACTGCATTGTTGGTTAGGGGCTCGTAAGTAAGTATTTCACTGTAAGGTCTACTACACCTGTTGTATTCAGCATTTCACTGTAAGGTCTACTACACCTGTTGTATTCAGCATTTCACTGTGAGGTCTACTACACCTGTTGTATTCAGCATTTCACTGTAAGGTCTACTACACCTGTTGTATTCAGCATTTCACTGTAAGGTCTACTACACCTGTTGTATTCAGCATTTCACTGTAAGGTCTACTACACCTGTTGTATTCAGCATTTCACTGTAAGGTATACTACACCTGTTGTATTCAGCATTTCACTGTACGGTCTACTACACCTGTTGTATTCAGCATTTCACTGTGAGGTCTACTACACCTGTTGTATTCAGCATTTCACTGTAAGGTCTACTACACCTGTTGTATTCAGCATTTCACTGTAAGGTCTACTACACCTGTTGTGTTCAGCATTTCACTGTAAGGTCTACTACACCTGTTGTATTCAGCATTTCACTGTGAGGTCTACTACACCTGTTGTATTCAGCATTTCACTGTAAGGTCTACTACACCTGTTGTGTTCAGCATTTCACTGTAAGGTCTACTACACCTGTTGTATTCAGCATTTCACTGTGAGGTCTACTACACCTGTTGTATTCAGCATTTCACTGTGAGGTCTACTACACCTGTTGTATTCAGCATTTCACTGTGACGTCTACTACACCTGCTGTATTCAGCATTTCACTGTGAGGTCTACTACACCTGTTGTATTCAGCATTTCACTGTAAGGTCTACTACACCTGTTGTATTCAGCATTTCACTGTAAGGTCTACTACACCTGTTGTATTCGGCATTTCACTGTAAGGTCTACTACACCTGTTGTATTCAGCATTTCACTGTAAGGTCTACTACACCTGTTGTATTCAGCATTTCACTGTAAGGTCTACTACACCTGTTGTATTCAGCATTTCACTGTAAGGTCTACTACACCTGTTGTATTCAGCATTTCACTGTAAGGTCTACTACACCTGTTGTATTCAGCATTTCACTGTAAGGTTTACTACACCTGTTGTATTCAGCATTTCACTGTAAGGTCTACTACACCTGTTGTATTCAGCATTTCACTGTAAGGTCTACTACACCTGTTGTATTCAGCATTTCACTGTAAGGTCTACTACACCTGTTGTATTCAGCATTTCACTGTAAGGTCTACTACACCTGTTGTATTCAGCATTTCACTGTAAGGTCTACTACACCTGTTGTATTCAGCATTTCACTGTAAGGTCTACTACACCTGTTGTATTCAGCATTTCACTGTAAGGTCTACTACACCTGTTGTATTCGGCGCATGTGACTAACAACATTTGATTGAAATCATTAAAACCTACTTAACCTTTTAAATCAGCAGTTGTCCCAAAGTGTTGTCACAACTCCTCTCTCTCAATCTGAATCAAACATGAGAGATCTTACTTAAATGCAGGCTGTGAGAGAAACCACATGCTCCCAATTACAGTAGCAGTAATTCACTTCTCTTCGGTCATTCTCCTGTCTTCCCTGAGCCAGGCTGTGACAGGGTAATAGCAGAGAGGCAAACCACAGAATGTGTGTGAACGGTTAAACTTAATGAGAGAGCCAGAGCACCACAACTTCTTACACCAGCAGAGAAGAGAAGAGAGAAAGAGAGAGAGAGAGAGAGAGAGAGAGAGAGAGAGAGAGACACACACAGAGAGAGACACACAGAGAGAGACACACAGAGAGAGACACACAGAGACAGAGAAACACAGAGAGAGAGAGAGAGAGAGAGAGAGAGAGAGACAGAGAGAGACACACAGAGAGAGACACAGAGAGAGACACACAGAGACAGAGAAACACAGAGAGAGAGAGAGAGAGAGAGAGAGAGAGAGAAAGACACACACAGAGAGAGACACAGAGAGAGACACACAGAGAGAGACACACAGAGACAGAGAAACACAGAGAGAGAGAGAGACACACACAGAGACAGAGAAACACAGAGAGAGACACACAGAGAGAGAGACAGAGAGAAAGAGAGAAAGAGAGCGAGAAACACCATTGTAAATACAACCCATATTAAGATGTATTTATTTTCCCTTGAACTATTTGCACATAATATGATATTTAAAATGTCTTTATTATTTTGGAACTTTTGTGAGTGTAATATTTACTGTTAATTTGTATTGTTTATTTCACTTTTGTTTATTATCCATTTCTGTAAGGTTTGACGCTGGTAGACGAGAAACAAATACAGGGAGTGAACATTTAATTAACAACGGACGTGAAACAGGACGGGACAGCGTCTGGACATGAAAACATAACGACATTAATGCTGACACAGGGAAATAAACAAGGTGAAGGAGTCCAGGTGAGTCCAATGAGCGCTGATGCGCGTAATGATGGTGACAGGTGTGCGTAATGAAGGGCAGCTTGGCGCCCGAGAGGGAGAGCGGGAGCAGGTGTGACAATTTCACTTGCTTTAGCAATGCAAACCACAGCTCCTCAGAGAAGGAAGGTAATTTTGATAAAACTATATGTCAGCAAATAATTGATTAAATACAATGTTTTGTGGCCTCCTGGGTGGCGCAGTGGTCTAAGGCACTGCATCGCAATGCTAGCTGTGCCACCAGAAACTCTGGGTTCGAGTCCAGGCTCTGTCGCAGTCGGCCTAGCGCCGTCTGGGTTAGGGAGGGTTTGGCTTGGATATCCTTGTCTCATCGTGCACTGTGGCGGGCCGGGCGCAGTGCTTGCTGACAAGGTCGCTAGGGGCACAGTGTTTCCTCCGACACATTGGTGCGCCCTGTGTTAAGAAGCAGTGTGGCTTGGATGGGTTGTGTTTCGGAGGATGCATGTCTCTCTGGGAGATGTAGCGATGAGACAAGATAGTAACTACTAAAAACAATTGGATACCACGAAATTGGAGTGAAAAAAGGGGGTAAAATTCTAAAAAATATATGTTTTGTAATGAAGGTTCGACCGCATTGTCTGGGCCAGGATACAAGACATTTCTGGACTTGTTGTGCTCACTTGAACAGGAAGGTCCTTTTGTCATCAAAGCCTGTCATTCTCTGGCTTTATGGAGCTTTCAAGACAACTGGGAACTGGGAAAGAAAACAAGGTCAAATCATGATTACGTCAGTGACCTTCAGGTCGTAGCTCTAGAAAGAGGCCAGAGTTCCCAACTTGGATGACCGTTCAAAATCTATTTTCAGTCGGAAACTCTTTTTCCCCGAGTTCCCAGCTGTCTTGAACTCAATGATGTCAGATTTCCCAGTTCAGAGTAAATAGTTGTTTTAAAATCATCCTGGATGAAAAGAGACCCTTAAACACAGACTTGGGACCACTCCACTGAATAGCAGGCCTGTGATTGCTTTGCCATGCTTGCAGTTAACCACTGATTCCTCCCAAACCACTCATTGTTTAATTTGCCATTTCCAACTTGTTGTGTAATGTTTATGAGCAAACGACACGTTTCTATATCTATAATTTCTCTTCATAAGACAAGGATGGAAAAGGATTGAAAAGTATTGAAAAGGATTTGCCAGTAGATTGTCGACTTGAGTTATGATGATGACCGCTAGCTTACTAGCTAAGAATTTGACACTGTGTCATGTTCAGACGGGTTCAAGGCAAAGGCTGGAAGATGAGAAGGCAGCAAGCACGACAAGAGGATCCAGAGATCTTTCACAGGAGGAGGCGCGGGTGCAGGGCACTCCGGATGTTAGGTACACCTTCAAGGCACTGTATGAGTCAATTCATGATAACATCAAGTCTCAGATAGCACAGAGGTACTAAAGCCTGGACAGCATGCGATTCCCGAAGTTGTTAGATAAAAGTACATTTGATTCATTAAAAGAGAAAATGCCTCAGATGATCTTCCATCCTCGGTCCACACATATACCCCGGGTCTTCCATCCTCGGTCCACACATATACCCCGGGTCTTCCATCCTCGGTCCACACATATACCCCGGGTCTTCCATCCTCGGTCCACACATATACCCCGGGTCTTCCATCCTCGGTCCACACATATACCCCGGGTCTTCCATCCTCGGTCCACACATATACCCCGGGTCTTCCATCCTCGGTCCACACATATACCCCGGGTCTTCCATCCTCGGTCCACACATATACCCCGGGTCTTCCATCCTCGGTCCACACATATACCCCGGGTCTTCCATCCTCGGTCCATGCATATACCCAGGGTCTTCCATCCTCGGTCCACACATATACCCCGGGTCTCCATCCTCGGTCCACACATATACCCCGGGTCTTCCATCCTCGGTCCATGCATATACCCAGGGTCTTCCATCCTCGGTCCACACATATACCCCGGGTCTTCCATCCTCGGTCCATGCATATACCCAGGGTCTTCCATCCTCGGTCCACACATATGCCCCGGGTCTTCCATCCTCGGTCCACACATATACCCCGGGTCTTCCATTCTCGGTCCACACATATACCCCGGATCTTCCATCCTCGGTCCACACATATACTCCGGGTCTTCCATTCTCGGTCCATGCATATACCCAGGGTCTTCCATCCTCGGTCCACACATATACCCCGGGTCTTCCATCCTCGGTCCACACATATGCCCCGGGTCTTCCATCCTCGGTCCACACATATACCCCGGGTCTTCCATCCTCGGTCCACACATATACCCCGGGTCTTCCATCCTCGGTCCACACATATACTCCGGGTCTTCCATTCTCGGTCCATGCATATACCCAGGGTCTTCCATCCTCGGTCCACACATATACCCCGGGTCTTCCATCCTCAGTCCACACATATACCCCGGGTCTTCCATCCTCGGTCCACGCATATACCCCGGGTCTTCCATCCTCGGTCCACACAAATACCCCGGGTCTTCCATCCTCGGTCCACACATATACCCCGGGTCTTCCATCCTCGGTCCACGCATATACCCAGGGTCTTCCATCCTCGGTCCACACATATACCCCGGGTCTTCCATCCTCGGTCCACACATATACCCCGGGTCTTCCATCCTCGGTCCACACAAATACCCCGGGTCTTCCATCCTCGGTCCACACATATACCCCGGGTCTTCCATCCTCGGTCCACACATATACCCCGGGTCTTCCATCCTCGGTCCACACAAATACCCCGGGTCTTCCATCCTCGGTCCACACAAATACCCCGGGTCTTCCATCCTCGGTCCACACATATACCCCGGGTCGTCCATCCTCGGTCCACACATATACCCCGGGTCTTCCATCCTCGGTCCACACATATACCCCGGGTCTTCCATCCTCGGTCCACACAAATACCCCGGGTCTTCCATCCTCGGTCCACACATATACCCCGGGTCTTCCATCCTCGGTCCACACATATACCCCGGGTCTTCCATCCTCGGTCCACACAAATACCCCGGGTCTTCCATCCTCGGTCCACACAAATACCCCGGGTCTTCCATCCTCGGTCCACACATATACCCCGGGTCGTCCATCCTCGGTCCACACATATACCCCGGGTCTTCCATCCTCGGTCCACACATATACCCCGGGTCTTCCATCCTCGGTCCACACATGTACCCTGGGTCTTCCATCCTCGGTCCACACATATACCCCGGGTCTTCCATCCTCCTGAATGTTTCATGTCACCAGCCTCCCCGCCCGTAAGAAATATGTTTCCCATGCAAATAAAGCCCCTTCAATTGAATTGAAATTTATTTGAGAGAGAGAGAGAACTCCAAAGCCACATCATGAGGCAGGAAGTGAGTTTGGAATAACATTACAATGCTTTTCAGAGTGGCCACAGCCATCTATAACAGGTTCTCGCTCTAAATTCAATTCAATTCAAGCTTGATTGGCAACATGTGTTTACACCGCCAGAGCAAGTGAACTAGATAATAAACACAAGTGAAAATAAACAACAAAAATGAACAGTAAACATTGCACTCACAAAAGACATTTCAAATGTCATATTATGTATATTTTCAGTGCTGTAACGATGTGCAAATAGTTAAAGTACAAAAGGAAAAAACAAATAAACATAAATATGGGTTGTATTTAGAATGGTGTTTGTTCTTCACTGGTTGCTCTTTTCCTGTGGCAACAGGTCACAAATCTTGCTGCTATGATGTCACACTGTGGTATTTCACCCAGTAGATATGGGAGTTTATCAAAATTACTTTTGTTTTTTAATTATTTGTGGGTCTGTGTAATCTGAGGGAAATATGTGTCTCTAATATGTGTCATAGATTTGGCAGGAGGTTTAAGAAGTGCTGCTCAGTTTCCACCTCATTTTGTGGGCAGTGAGCACATAGCCTGTCTTCTCTTGAGAGCCATGTCTGCCTACGGCGGCCTTTCTCAATAGCAAGGCTATGCTCATTAAGTCTGTACATAGTCAAAGCTTTCCTTCAGTTTGGGTCAGTATTCAGGTATTCTGCCACTGTGTACTCTCTGTTTAGGATTAGTTTGCCTTTGGCCTAGATTTTTGTTTATTCTTTCCAATGTGTCAAGTAATTCTCTTTTTGTTTTCTCATGATTTGGTTAGGTCTAATTGTGTTGCTGTCCTGGGGCTCTGTGGGGTGTGTTCGTGTTTGTGAACAGAGCCCCAGGACCAGCCAGGTTAATTTCTCTGTAGGTGATGGCTTTGTTATGGAAGGTTTGGGAATCGCTTCCTTTTAAGTGGTTGTAGAATTTAACGGCTCTTTTTCTAGATTTTGATAATTAGTGGCTATCGGCCTAATTCTGCTCTGCATGCATTATTTGGTGTTTAATGTTGTACACGGATTATATTTATGCAGAGTCTCAATTTGGTGTTGATCGCATTTTGGGAATTCTTGGTTGGTGAGCGGACCCCAGACCTTACAACCATAAAGGGAAATGGGTTCTATAATGGATTCAGATATTTTTTGCCAGATCCTGATTGGTCGAATTGTATGTTTCTTTTGATGTACGTATCGTTTGTTGTGTGCTCTAGGGCAACGGTGTCTAGATGGAATTTGTATTTGTCGTCCTGGCAACTGGATCTTTTTTGGAACACCGTTATTTTGGTCTTACTGAGATTTACTGTCAGGGCTCAGGTCTGACAGAATCTGTGCAGAAGATCTAGGTGCTCCTTGTTGCTGAAGGTTGGGGACAGACGCACCAGATTCTAGTAGGGTGAGGCCGGGTGCTGTTGACTGTCCTAGTGCCAATTTGCATATATATACAGTTGAAGTCGGAGGTTTACATACACTTAGGTTGGAGTCATTAAAACTCGTTTTTCAACCACTCCACAAATTTCTTGTTAACAAACTATAGTTTTGGCAAGTCGGTTAGGACATCTACTTTGTGCATGACACAAGTAATTTCTCCAACAATTGTTTACAGACAGATTAGTTAATTTATAATTCACTGTTTGGAGGAAAAAGGGGGAGGCTTGCTAGCCGATGAACACCATCCCAACTGTGAAGCATGGGGGTGGCAGCATCATGTTGTGGGGGTACTTTGCTACAGGAGGGACTGGTGCACTTCACAGAATAGATGACATCATGAGGATGGTAAAATTATGTGGATATTTTGAAGCAACATCTCAAGACATCAGTCAGGAAGTTAAAGCTTGGTTGCAAATGGGTCTTCCAAATGGACAATGACCCCAAGCATACTTCCAAAGTTGTGGCAAAATGGCTTATGGACAACAAGGTCAAGGTATTGGAGTGGCCATCACAAAGCCCTGACCTCAATCCTATAGAAAATGTGTGGGCAGAACTGAAAAAGCGTGTTCGAGCAAGGAGGCCTACAAACCTGACTCAGTTACACCCGCTCTGTCAGGATGAATGGGCCAAAACTCACCCAACTTATTGTGGGAAGCTTGTAGAAGCGTTTGACCCAAGTTAAACAATTTAAAGGCAATGCTACCAAACACTAATTGAGTGTATGTAAACTTCTGACCCACTGGGAATGTGATGAAAGAAATAAAAGCTTAAATAAATCATTCTCTCTACTATTATTCTGACATTTCACATTCTTAAAATAAAGCGGTGATCCTAACTGACCTGAGACAGGGAATTTTTACTAGGATAAAATGTATTGAGTTTAAATGTATTTGGCTAAGGTGTATGTAAACTTCCGATTTCAACTCTAATTGGAGAATCCAGTGGGTTCTGGTAGTCTTTAATAGTTGATTCTGAGATTTGTATTTGATCATATACTGTACTGTTTATGTTTTTGCTGTCTGATCTTTGTGCAGGCGCAGGCTCAGGTTTTCTGGGTCTCTATGTTTTTTGGTTGGATAGGTTTCTCAATTTCCTTCTTCGGTTTTTGCATTCTTCATCAAACCATTTGTCATTGTTTATTTTCTTAGGTTTTCTGATTTGATAGGGAAGTTGAGAGGTCAAATATACACTAACGTTCAAAAGTTTGGGGTCACTTAGAAATGTCCTTGTTTTTCAAAGAAAAGCACATTTTCTGTCCATTTTAAAATAACATCAAATTGATCAGAAATACAGTGTAGACATTGTTAATGTTGTAAATGACTATTGTCTTTTTTTAAATGGAATATCTACATAGGCGTACAGAGGCCCATTATCAGCAACCATCACTCCTGTGTTCCAATGGCACGTTGTGTTAGCTAATCCAAGTTTATTATTTTAAAAAGGCTAATTGATCATTAGAAAAGCATTTTGCAATTGTGTTAGCACAGCTGAAAACTGTTGTTCTGATTAAAGAAGCAATAAAACTGTCCTTTTTTAGACTACTTGAGTATCTGGAGCATCAGCATTTCTGGATTTAATTACAGGCTCAAAATGACCAGAAACAAATAACTTTCTTCTGAAACTCGTCAGTCTATTCTTGTTCTGAGAAATGAAGGCTATTCCATGCCAGAAATTGCCAAGAAACTGAAGATCTCGTACAACGCTGTGTACTACTCCCTTCACAGAACAGTGCAAACTGGCTCTAACCATAGAAAGGCCCCGGTGCACAACTGAGCAAGAGGACAAGTACATTAGAGTGTCTAGTTTGAGAAACAGATGCCTCACAAGTCCTCAACTGGCAGCTTCATTAAATAGTACCCGGAAAACACCAGTCTCAACGTCAACAGCGGAGAAGCGACTCTGGGATGCTGGCCTTCTAGGCAGATTTGCAAAGACAAATCCATTGATCTCAGACTGGCCAATAAAAAGAAAAGATTAAGATGGGAAAAATAACACAGACACCGGACAGAGGAACTCTGCCTAGAAGGCCAGCATCCAGGAGTCGCCTCTCCACATCTGCATTGCTTTGCGTTTATGGTTTTTGTATGAACACTTAGTGTCGTCTGCTGATGTCAGGGCTTTACTACAAATGCAAAGAGGAAAGAGTATAACTGTTCAGTTGAACCACTGAATCACAACCGTCTGTGATGGAGAGTTGAGGGACCTCTGGGGTCAGCTGAAGGTAGAGAGCTAGTCTCGGGTAACCAGACATCACACCGTAAACATTCTGGGGTTTTGGGCTAGTACAGAACCCGACGCCATTAACTGTAGGTTCTAATGTAAACAGACATCAGGCTGTTAGTGGACTAACTCACTGTGAGAGAAAATAAACGTTTGTAATAGAGCCTTAAGGTGGTAGCGAACCTTTAGCCCTTACGGAGTAAACAGTAGGGAACAGACTGCCTCACCTCCAACAAACTGTATCCCCCCGGCCACACGTCCGACGGTCCTGGAGATGAGGTCAGAGATGCAACATCCCATGAGGGCTGTGAGGGCTACCAGGAGCAGCAGACCACAGCCCACGCCCGTCACCACCGTACAGATCCTCCACTCCAGACTAGGTATCCCCTGGAAGGAAGCATAGCGCCCACACTGCTCCAGGATCACTGTGGCCTGGCTCTCCTCGTCGCGCACCGGGTACGAGCACCGTCGGAAGGTGCCGAACGAGACCGGCTTGTCCATCTGGGAACCGAGCAGCCAGTAAGGCATGAAGAAGCCGACACAGGAGGCCGCGGCGCAGAGCAGGGAGAGGAGGGTCCAGATTACACCGGCACAGGTCAGGCTGGAGGCCATGGCGATTGATGGGTAAAAAGTTCACTATTATATAACTAGAAGACTAAGTTGCCAGAATAGACAAAAAAAAAATGAGATTTAGCTTTTGTTGTGCTCTTGACTCCACCACAGACTACCAGCATGTCTCTGTCTCTCCCCTCCTACTGACTGACTTCTGTCCCCTGCGGAGAGAGAGAGAGAGAGAGAGAGAGAGAGAGAGAGAAAGAGAGAGAGAAAGAGAGATGGAGAGAGAGTGAGAGAGAGTAGACTGTAAAAAATAGAGACTCAAAACATCATGATTGTGTAATGAAACCATTAAAAGCAGTGCACCTAATCTGAGATCAGGTGTTTGAAGGGTGTTTGAACGTAAACCCAATGTAAGTGATATGTTACACAGAAAACGTTTACTGAACAAAAATATTAACGCAACATGCAACAATTTCTACAATTTTACAGAGTTACAGTTCATATAATCAGTCAATTAAAATACATTCATTAGGGCCTAATCTGTGGATTTCACATGACTGAGCAGGGGTGCAGCCATTGGTGGGCCTTGGAGGGCATAGGCCCACCCACTTGGCAGCAAGGCCAACCACTGGAGAGCCAGGCCCAGCCAATCAGAATGAGTTTTCCCCCACAAAAGGGCTTTATTACAGACAGAAATACTCTCCTCAGCACTTTTACTTGAGTCATTTTCTATTTCTATTTTCTATTTTCTTTTAGTCAAGTATGACAATTGGGTCAAACTTTTCACCACTGCCATTTTAGCCTTTAGCCTGTAGCTTCGGCCCTTTTAGCCTTTAGCCTGTAGCTTCGGCACTTTTAGCCTTTAGTCTGTTGCTTCGGCCCTTTTAGCCTTTAGCCTCTAGCTTCGGCCCTTTTAGCCTTTAGCCTGTAGCTTCGGCCCTTTTAGCCTTTAGCCTCTAGCTTCGGCCCTTTTAGCCTTTAGCCTGTAGCTTCGGCCCTTTTAGCCTTTAGCCTGTAGCTTCGGCCCTTTTAGCCTTTAGCCTGTAGCTTCGGCCCTTTTAGCCTTTAGCCTCTAGCTTCGGCCCTTTTAGCCTTTAGCCTGTAGCTTCGGCCCTTTTAGCCTTTAGCCTGTAGCTTCGGCCCTTTTAGCCTTTAGCCTGTAGCTTCGGCCTACCACACCACGTTACCGCATCCCACCTTTGACCAGCTTCATTCATGTATATATATATATATATATAATATGCATTTTGCATATTGCTTTTGATATGTTTAATCATTGTACAGTATATTCATATTGCAATGTATTAATATTAAATCAGTTAATAACTTAATTACAGAATAATAATAATCATAATAATAACCATTTCTCTCCCTGCAGAAAACATATATATATATATACATACTACGTTACCCACAGGCTGGCCAATCCTAACCACAGCCAATCAAGACAAGCCAATCACAGACTAATGTCAAATGAACTGTCAATCCTATCATCTAACGGTACTGTGATTCAATACATCTGAACAACCTTCCCATGTACAGTCATGACTCAGGTCAGCGACATCAGCATAATGGATAAGCTGGTGGTTCGCATCAAACTCTGGGCTGAAGTTTTGTATGAGTGCTACTGCTAACATTAGTACTACTGCTAACATTAGTGCTACTGCTAACAGTAGTGCTACTGCTAACATTAATGCTACTGCTAACATTAGTGCTACTGCTAACATTAGTGCTACTGCTAACATTAGTACTACTGCTAACATTAGTGCTACTGCTAACAGTAGTGCTACTGCTAACATTAGTGCTACTGCTAACATTAGTACTACTGCTAACATTAGTGCTACTGCTAACATTAGTGCTACTGCTAACATTAGTGCTACTGCTAACAGTAGTGCTACTGCTAACATTAGTGCTACTGCTAACATTAGTGCTACTGCTAACAGTAGTGCTACTGCTAACATTAGTACTACTGCTAACATTAGTGCTACTGCTAACATTAGTACTACTGCTAACATTAGTGCTACTGCTAACATTAGTGCTACTGCTAACATTAGTACTACTGCTAACATTAGTGCTACTGCTAACATTAGTGCTACTGCTAACATTAGTACTACTGCTAACATCAGTGCTACTGCTAACATTAGTACTACTGCTAACATTAGTGCTACTGCTAACATTAGTACTACTGCTAACATTAGTACTACTGCTAACATTAGTGCTACTGCTAACATTAGTACTACTGCTAACATTAGTGCTACTGCTAACATTAGTGCTACTGCTAACATTAGTGCTACTGCTAACATTAGTGCTACTGCTAACATTAGTGCTACTGCTAACATTAGTGCTACTGCTAACATTAGTACTACTGCTAACATTAGCAGTCATTGCCTGTACCCCATGAATTTGAAATATAATGCCATATGTTCCTTGACTTTGAAGAATGTGAATATGATAAATATACCTTCCGGATCTTTGAACTGTCTTAGTTTATCAATATAAAAATGTGAATAGCCTGTTAATGCTTTGTTGTCATTTGATCATTTCAAGATAAAGCATTTAAAGCTTCAAAATCATGTCTTGAAAAAATTATTTTTTGTTTATTGATTATTTACTATCCAGGGACAAACTTAATCATTTGTATTTTCACAAAAACAATCATTTTTTCTGTATCCTTTTTTTTTTTAAAGCATAAATCTGTACATTAGACCGTTTGGATTTGTCCAATGAGGAGGTTACCAGAACACCATATTAGAGCAGGGAACATACAAAAAGAGGGACTTCAATTTAACAGTGTTTAGAAGAAGGGTATCTAATTCTTCTTCTATTTTGGAAACACCAAAATAGTGTTTTCAACCTTTTTTTCCTGGTTAGTGCTCTCAGTCTTCTACACAACTCTTGATTGAGTGGTGTTACAACACACCATGGTATATTCCAGAACTCCTTAGGATGACCTTTTCTCAAATCTGTCTCATAACCAATATTCCCTGTAAGCTACGCATGGTACTACGCGCAGCTCCCCTGGGACTGCTGTGCAGAAGAAATATGAGCCCCCATAGAGAAGCACGGGATTGAACTTAACCTAACTTTCTAGAGTTTTCCCCCCTTTAGTTAACACTATCAACATGTCCCTTTACTGTGGGAATTGTGAATGAATCAACGCAAATATTAACCACTTTCAATGCAACATACCAAAACAAAACGAACTTTGCAAGACTTAGTATGCAAAACAAACTATGCAAGAGTTTTATTTTGTTGTAGGCACAACGCATCAGAGTAGGATTCTATTGCATTGACACACACGACTCAGCCCGTACTCTACACAGACCAGTGCGGCATAACCAATCAGAGATGCAATAGGCCTATATGCAAATAGACCATTGCCATATGTGGATGTGTGCCATTCACTGTGAACTGGACTGTGTTCACAGCATGAGCGGTCGTGAGTAGATGAGCTTGTTTTGAGATCAAACTGAGAGCTGCATGTAGCCGCGTGTCCACATTTGTTCATATCCTTTGCTAGTTAGTGAGTTATTAGCCCAGTTATAAACCATTTGTGATCAGCAGTGGGTGAGTGATTGCTTCTTACAAGAGCATTTTTTTTTTTTATTATTAAAAGGGGCAGTGCTGTATTTTGAGAAAGGCTTGGATAAGCTAAGTAGTCAATAAACAGAGTTTTGTCTGATTATCTGTAATAATGGCATGGGCATAATAATGCATTTAATTTTGTGAAGTGGTTTCTTACATCAAACAACACAACAACATGTTCAGTCTCCACCTCGTCTGAAGGACAAGTGGAGAAACAGGTTAATGTCAAGGCCTGCATGATTTTTTTTTTCTTCACCCCAACAGATCCACAGATTGAGCAATCTGTACTTCTCTCCACAATGCCCTCCCCCACTTGGACAAAAGGAACACCTATGTGAGAATGCTGTTCATTTATTATAGCTCAGCGTTCAACACCATAGTGCCCACCAAGCTCATCACTAAGCTCGGGAACCTGGGACTTCCTGACAGGCCGCCCCAAGGTGGTGAGGGTTGGCAACAGCACATCCGCCACGCTGACACATGGCAGAGCTGAGGGCGAGCGAGCGTCTTGCCGGTTCCTGCTCAACTTGCTTTTTTTATGGCTATTTTTTGTCAATTTTTACTTTGTTTGCTCAGAATGTTCGTGCAAATATTTCCTACGACCGACAAACACTTCTGGAACATGAATCGGAAGCTACACACTTATCTCTCAGCACCCCAGAGCTGGAATACAACATTAACTCCTTTGTTTCACGCACAGCGGCCATTACCTGTTGCTCCTGATCAAGATGACCTAAGGCAGCGCCGGCGACGAAGATGAGGAATCAAAGGGGGACTCCAAGCTGAAAAGACAGGCTACACAGCCTCCTCTTCCTAGTAACCTGATAGTTTATGTTCCATTGATGAGACATTAACCAATGTGAACTCAGAGCAAGGCTTCAATCGCAGAAGGCCATCAGGGAATGTTGTGACTTTGTTTTTACTGAGACGTGGCTTTACGGACCATACGCTCAACCAGAAGGTCAACTCTGCTATTCAACCAGAAGGCTTCTCAATATTCCAAATGGATTGCACGGCGGCTTCTGGTAAGAGTCTGGGGGAACAATTCCTGGTGTACCAAATTTGAAAACATTGCGAGCTCCTGTTCACCTGACCTGGAGTCTTGACGCAAAAATGCAGACCCCACTATATGTCGAGGGAATGCACTTGTGTTATTATCACAGCAAGCAAACACCAAGGCGGCTCTTAGCGAACTGTACAAGATCATTAGTCAGGAAAAAAATCCTGTCACCAGGAAGCAATCTTCATTTTAGCGGTGACTTTAACCAAGCCTGTCTAAAACAATTTTTCCCAAAATATCACCAACATGTAGGATTCAGAGAGCTTGACAATGTATACACAAACATCTGTGACGTGCATCTGCCAATCAGATCATGTCTCTCTGTTCTTAATCCCCGCCTACAAACAGCAACTCAAGAGGAAGGCACCAACACAAGGAATAGTGAGGCGCTGGACAGAGGAGGCAGACTCAATGCTGCAGGACTGTTTTGAGAATACTGAGTGGAATATGTTCAAACTCATCCACCCAGGACTCATCCATCAACATTGTGGAATATACATAGTCAGTTACAGGCTTCAATAGGAAATGTGTTGATGATGTTGTACCCACAATAATAATCCAGACATACCACCAACCATAGCCGTACCATGCTGAGAGCCCGTACAGTAACAATGTCGGCAGAATGAAACCAGATGACTCGTACAAGGCAAGCAGGTAGAAGCTCCGCAAATTCAAAAAGACAATACAGACTCAAACTTGAATTGATGTTCGACAACTCAAAGACTTGCGTTGCATGTGGCAAGGACTACAGACTATCACAAGACTACAAAGGCAAATCCATCTGTGCGGTTCCCACCGAAGCCTCCCTCCCCAGACGAGCTTAACACATTCTATGCGCGCTTCGAAGGCAGACAATACCGAGCCATTCAGGAAGACTATCGCTGTTCCGGACGACCAGGTGCTTTCAGTCTCCGAGGCTGACGTGAGGAAAACTCTCAAATAGAGTGAATACTCACAAAGCCGTCGGCCCAGATAGCATCCTTGGCCGCATCTTTAGAGTGTGTGCTGAACATCTTCGATCTGTCCCTGTTCCAGGCTGTAGTCTCCACCTGCTTTAAGGAGACCACCATTGTCCCAGTGCCCAAAAAAACACGGTGACATGCCCATATGACTATCGCCCCGTCGTGCTAACCTCGGTCATCCTGCAGTGCTTACAGAGGCTGGTCATGGCCTAAGGCCAGCATGCCAGACACCCTGGACCCTCTCCAATATGCCTACCGCTCCAACAGATCCACAGAAGATCCCATTTCCATCGCTGGTCACACGGCCGTAACACATCTGGACAAGAGGGACACCAATGTGAGAATGCTGTTCATTGACTACAATTCAGCCTTCAACACTATGGTTCCCTCCAAGTTTGACCGCAAGCTCAGAGCCCTGGGTCTGGACACCACCCTCTGCAACTGGATACTGGACTTCCTGATGGGTAGACCACAGGCTGTGAGGATTGGCAACAACACCTCACATTGACCCTTAACACAGGTGCCCCCCAGGGGTGTGTCCTCAGTCCTCTGCTATACTCCATGTTCACCCACGACTGCGTAGATTTGCATGACACCACCTCCATCATCAAGTTTGATGACGACACCAAGGTTATAGGCCTGATAACGAACAACGACGAGTCAGCCAACAGGGAGGAGGTAAGTGAACTGGCATTGTGGTGTCGTGACAACTACCTCTCCCCTCAACGTCAGCAAAATAAAGGAGTTGATTGTTGACCTCAGGAAGCAGAGGATGCCCCTAATCCACATCAACGGGACTACAGTAGAGAGAGTCACAAGTTAAGTTCCTTGGCGTCCACATGGTCCGCCATGCCGCCCCGGGGTTCTCTCCAAATACTACCACTGCAACATCGAGAGCCTCCTGACCCGTTGCATCACGGCCTGGTACAGGAATTGCTCCATCCACAAATGCAAGGCCCTACAACAGGTGGTAAAAACAGCCCAGTACATCACTGGGACCGTGCTCTGACCCACCCAGTGCCTGAGGATGGTATGCAGCATCATCGAGGACACCATACACCCCATTCCATGAGCTATTCTCTCCCTTACAGTCGGGCAGACGGTATCGGAGCATGAGGTCTGATACCAACAGGTTCAAAGACAGTTTCTATCTACAAGTCATCAGACTGCTGAACACTTGAACCGGACTGACCACCTGCTCCGATTCTCTGCACCTTAGCACACATGCGCTCACTCATGCACACACACACACACACACACGCACACACACACACACACACACACACACGAGGTCACCAGGCCGCTCATTATTACGCACATCTGTCACCAGCACCTCATCAGACTCACCTGGACTCCATCATCTGCCTGATTACCTTCCCTATATCTATCACTCCCTTTGGTTCTTCCTGCCTGATTACCTTCCCTATATCTGTCACTCCCTTTGGTTCTTCCTGTCTGATTACCTTCCCTATATCTGTCACTCCCTTTGGTTCTTCCTACCTGATTACCTTCCCTATATCTGTCACTCCCTTTGGTTCTTTCCTGTCTGATTACCTTCTCTATATCTGTCACTCCCTTTGGTTCTTCCTGTCTGATTACCTTCCCTATATCTGTCACTCCCTTTGGTTCTTCCTACCTGATTACCTTCCCTATATCTGTCACTCCCTTTGGTTCTTTCCTGTCTGATTACCTTCTCTATATCTGTCACTCCCTTTGGTTCTTCCTACCTGATTACCTTCCCTATATCTGTCACTCCCTTTGGTTCTTTCCTACCTGATTACCTTCTCTATATCTGTCACTCCCTTTGGTTCTTTCCTACCTGATTACCTTCCCTATATCTGTCACTCCCTTTGGTTCCTTCCTGCCTCCTCCCTATATCTGTCACTCCCTCTGGTTCTTTCCTGCCTCCTCCCTATATCTGTCACTCCCTTTGGTTCTTTCCTGCCTCCTCCCTATATCTGTCACTCCCTTTGGTTCCTTCCTGCCTCCTCCCTATATCTGTCACTCCCTTTGGTTCCTTCCTGCCTCCTCCCTATATCTGTCACTCCCTTTGGTTCTTTCCTCAGGCGTTATTGTTTCGTGTTTCTTGTTTTGTTCCTCGTGTTATTTATTATTAAAGTCACTTGATTCCCAACTCCCAGTGTTCAAGTTACACGCTGCTACCAGACTGTTATTATACTGCTCAATTTCTACACTTGCCCCCCCATCTCCCCACTTCCCTGATACACGTGTAAATATTGGGACTATAAATTACGCCTTCCTGTATTACACTAATGAGAAAATGTTTATTATATTCTACTGAGACATTTACTTTATGTTCATATACTTAGTTTTATGATGACTTACTGTTGTTGCATTTTCGAAGAAAGAACCTGCAAACAAGCATTTTGTTGTACAATGTATACCATGCATATCCCGTAGATACGACTAATAAAACTGGAAACACGGGGGCCCCTCAGGGGTGCGTGCTTAGTCCCCTCCTGTACTCCCTGTTCACCAACCGACTGTGGCAGTGCACGACTCCAACACCATCATTAAGTTTGCTGACGACACAACGGTGATTGGCCTGATCACAGACAACGATGAGACAGCCTTTAAGGAGGAGGTCAGTGACATGGCAGTGTGGTGTTGCCAGGACAACAACCTCTCCCTCAACGTCAACAAGAGAAAGAAGCTGATGGTGGACCTCTATACCAAGCGGTGTCTAAGGAAGTCCCTAAAAAATTGTCAATGACTCCACCCACCCAAGTCATAGACTGTTCTCTCTGCTACCACACGGCAAACAGTACCGATGCACCAAGTCTGGAACCAACAGGACCCTGAACAGCTTCTTCCCCCCAAGTTAAAAGACTGCTAAATAGTCTTTTGACTGCTGTTACTGTTTATTATCTATCCTGTTGCCTAGTCCCTTTATCCCTACCTATATGTACATATCTACCTTAATTACCTCGTACCCCTGCACATCGACTCAGTACTGGTACCCCATGTATATATCCATGTTATTACCTCGTACCCCTGCACATCGACTCAGTACTGGTACCCCATGTATATAGCCAAGTTATTACCTCGTACCCCTGCACATCGACTCAGTACTGGTACCCCATGTAAATAGCCAAGTTATTACCTCGTACCCCTGCACATCTACTCAGTACTGGTACAGTATATAGCCAAGTTATTACCTCGTACCCCTACACATTGACTCGGTACTGGTACAGTATATAGCCAAGTTATTACCTCGTACACCTGCACATCGACTCAGTACTGATACAGTATATAGCCAAGTTATTCCCTCGTACCCCTGCACATCTACTCAGTACTGGTACAGTATATAGCCAAGTTATTACCTTGTACCCCTGCACATCTACTCAGTACTGGTACCCCATGTATATAGCCAAGTTATTACCTCGTACCCCTGCACATCTACTCGGTACTGGTACAGTATATAGCCAAGTTATTACCTCGTACCCCTGCACATCGACTCAGTACTGGTACAGTATATAGCCAAGTTATTACCTCGTACCCCTGCACATCTACTCGGTACTGGTACAGTATATAGCCAAGTTATTACCTCGTACCCCTACACATCTACTCAGTACTGGTACAGTATATAGCCAAGTTATTACCTTGTACCCCTGCACATCTACTCAGTACTGGTACAGTATATAGCCAAGTTATTACCTCGTACCCCTGCACATCTACTCGGTACTGGTACAGTATATAGCCAAGTTATTACCTCGTACCCCTGCACATCTACTCGGTACTGGTACAGTATATAGCCAAGTTATTACCTCGTACCCCTGCACATCTACTCGGTACTGGTACAGTATATAGCCAAGTTATTACCTCGTACCCCTGCACATCGACTCAGTACTGGTACCCCATGTAAATAGCCAAGTTATTACCTCGTACCCCTGCACATCTACTCAGTACTGGTACAGTATATAGCCAAGTTATTACCTCGTACCCCTGCACATCGACTCAGTACTGGTACAGTATATAGCCAAGTTATTACCTCGTACCCCTACACATCTACTCAGTACTGGTACAGTATATAGCCAAGTTATTACCTCGTACCCCTGCACATCGACTCAGTACTGGTACAGTATATAGCCAAGTTATTACCTCGTACCCCTGCACATCTACTCAGTACTGGTACAGTATATAGCCAAGTTATTACCTCGTACCCCTGCACATCGACTCAGTACTGGTACAGTATATAGCCAAGTTATTACCTCGTACCCCTACACATCTACTCAGTACTGGTACAGTATATAGCCAAGTTATTACCTTGTACCCCTGCACATCTACTCAGTACTGGTACAGTATATAGCCAAGTTATTACCTCGTACCCCTGCACATCTACTCAGTACTGGTACAGTATATAGCCAAGTTATTACCTCGTACCCCTGCACATCTACTCAGTACTGGTACAGTATATAGCCAAGTTATTACCTCGTACCCCTGCACATCTACTCGGTACTGGTACAGTATATAGCCAAGTTATTACCTCGTACCCCTACACATCTACTCAGTACTGGTACAGTATATAGCCAAGTTATTACCTCGTACCCCTGCACATCTACTCGGTACTGGTACAGTATATAGCCAAGTTATTACCTCGTACCCCTGCACATCTACTCGGTACTGGTACAGTATATAGCCAAGTTATTACCTCGTACCCCTGCACATCTACTCAGTACTGGTACAGTATATAGCCAAGTTATTACCTCGTACCCCTGCACATCTACTCAGTACTGGTACAGTATATAGCCAAGTTATTACCTCGTACCCCTGCACATCTACTCGGTACTGGTACAGTATATAGCCAAGTTATTACCTCGTACCCCTGCACATCTACTCAGTACTGGTACAGTATATAGCCAAGTTATTACCTCGTACCCCTACACATCTACTCAGTACTGGTACAGTATATAGCCAAGTTATTACCTCGTACCCCTGCACATCTACTCGGTACTGGTACAGTATATAGCCAAGTTATTACCTCGTACCCCTGCACATCTACTCAGTACTGGTACAGTATATAGCCAAGTTATTACCTCGTACCCCTGCACATCGACTCAGTACTGGTACAGTATATAGCCAAGTTATTACCTCGTACCCCTGCACATCTACTCAGTACTGGTACAGTATATAGCCAAGTTATTACCTTGTACCCCTGCACATCTACTCAGTACTGGTACAGTATATAGCCAAGTTATTACCTCGTACCCCTGCACATCTACTCGGTACTGGTACAGTATATAGCCAAGTTATTACCTCGTACCCCTGCACATCTACTCGGTACTGGTACAGTATATAGCCAAGTTATTACCTCGTACCCCTGCACATCTACTCAGTACTGGTACAGTATATAGCCAAGTTATTACCTCGTACCCCTACACATCTACTCAGTACTGGTACAGTATATAGCCAAGTTATTACCTTGTACCCCTGCACATCTACTCGGTACTGGTACAGTATATAGCCAAGTTATTACCTCGTACCCCTGCACATCTACTCGGTACTGGTACAGTATATAGCCAAGTTATTACCTCGTACCCCTGCACATCTACTCTGTACTGGTACAGTATATAGCCAAGTTATTACCTCGTACCCCTGCACATCTACTCAGTACTGGTACAGTATATAGCCAAGTTATTACCTCGTACCCCTGCACATCTACTCGGTACTGGTACAGTATATAGCCAAGTTATTACCTCGTACCCCTGCACATCTACTCGGTACTGGTACATTATATAGCCAAGTTATTACCTCGTACCCCTGCACATCTACTCGGTACTGGTACAGTATATAGCCAGGCAGTCATTATTCATTGTGTATGTGTTCCTTGTGCTGTTATTTTTCTATTATTATTTTTTTTTCCATCTCTGCATTGTTGGGAAGGGCCTATAGGTAAGCATTTCACTGTTAGTCTACACATGTTGTTTACGAAGCATGTGAAAAATAACATTTGATTTGAGTTAGCAAGTCGGGAAATGTCCGAGTTTTCTACCTCTGACTAGCAAGTGAACGCGGCACCATTCACAAGAGCAAAAACACTGTTCCAAATAAATATGAAAAAGAGGCAAAATCATATATGCTATTTACAAAATAAAATATGCAATGCGTCTATCTCACTTTATTCAAATCAATTCTCACACAACTTCAGCTTTCTGCGTGGGCAGAATTCTACCAAGCAGAGAGAAAGAGCACGCAAGACTGAGCGCATCAAAGACAATTGAGAATGTAACACAAAGGGGATTCATCATTTTTTCTTCTTCTTCCATTCCTCCCATAATTCATTCACAAATGCCTATTAATCATGGTTTACGGTCTCCAATTCATTTTAGGTTTACAGTCTCCGGTGTAACGTAGCCAGCCTATTGGCTTGCAATACTGGCGAGATGATGATGCTCTGGTGAAAAAACCCGTAATAATCACGAATAGGCGATAACTGTTCCTTACATTTTTACGCAGACGAATGTTATTTGCACTAGACTAGTAGATTATTAAAATTACTTTGATACGCTATTTATCAAGTATGGTCAACTACTCCGGAGTCCGTATGGTGGAATGCACAGAGAAGCCCGTGTAGGACGTGAAGAGGGGGACGGGGACAAGCCTGTGTGACAAAACTCTACTCGGGTAAAGAATAAACAATATACAAGTCTAAGAATGTTTCCAAATACACGACAAAGTAACACAGAAAAAGACAACTTAGCCTACATGATGAACGACTTGGTTGTTAGATTAGTCTTCTGGTCTTAATATCCCAATCGCGGAGAAAACCGAAAACTGAAACTAACTTCACAGATCGACTAACAAAAAAAATCCCAAAATAATTATCCCCAAAATAAGTAATGGTATCGGTAAAAAAAAAAAAAAAAGCTGTAACTTTCAGCGTTGATGAGCAATGTAGTAGTTGGCAATAGAGATCCCCAAATATGTTATCTTGCTGTGAGCAGTGAAAGAGCAACGCTGCGGACAGAGCTGGAGTTGGAGCTGACGCCAGCCGCGGAAACACATCCAGACTGCTGTGAGCGGAGAGTCTGTGAAACACGCTCTACAGGGGAACATCAATCACACCAACGTCCATCCAGGGGCGGCCGTGCGGCTCCGAGTACAGCTGCCAGCGTGTAGTTCTAAAAACCGGAAATGACGAAGCATTTTCTACCATAGTTCGTTGGCCATAGAGCTCGCCAGCGTGTAGTCCTAAAAAACGGAAATTATTTACCTGTGCTTCGTTCAGCCATTCATACCTATAGACTAAGTTAATAGGGATTTTGGAATAAAGGCCTAAAATAAGGTCGGAGGTTAATTAACACAGGATAATATCAGTCAGTTAACATAGCCTTTAATAAGAATGATGCTTGTATGTGTTTAAGAAACACATATAATGCTTAAAATGGTCTGCTTACCAGCTTGAACAAAAAAAACGTAAGGATGGGATATTGTTCTGCTCAATGCTGCAACCACATCTCTATAGCTGGAAGGTGTTCGTGTTTATAGGTTCCTGAATTATGTTGTCCATAGGACACTTTGGGTCCCGTCTGACAAGGTATACTAAGACTGTTAGCGAGACATCAAAGGCATGCAACCTGAGGTGTAGT
>NC_048591.1:46120594-46198094 GCF_013265735.2 Oncorhynchus mykiss | reverse complement strand
CCACCTCTCCTCAACCCCCCCCCCCATTATTATTTTTAGAATGAATGAATTAAACCTGAACCAGCCTCCCCCTCCCCCTCCCCCTCCCCCGACTCTACTGATGGCAACGCTATTGAGGAAAATTTAGCTTTCTCTGCAATTGATATGTGGTTGTCCCATTTAGCTGTCTGAAGATGAATGCACTCACTGTAGGTCGCTCTGGGTAAGAGCGTCTGCTAAATTACTAACATTTTTTTAAATGAGAGAGAGAGAGAGAGAGAGAGAGAGAGAGAGAGAGAGAGAGAGAGAGAGAGAGCGAGAGAGAGAGAGAGAGAGAGAGAGAGTAAGAGTGAGAGAGAGACAGAGAGAGAGACAGAGAGAGAGAGAGCGAGAGAGAGAGAGAGAGCGAGAGAGAGAGAGAGACACAGAGAGAGAGAGAGACAGAGAGAGAGAGAGAGAGAGAGAGAGAGAGAGACCACTGAAAGTCATAACTCTGTTTCCCTCTGAGAGGTCTAGAGTGAACACAGAGCAGGACACAATCCAATTCCTCTACAATGTAATTTAATAAAAGCTGTGACTGTGTAGCTATCCAATGCACTTATTCTGTGTCATTGTGGTGGGTTTTCACACCCTCACAATATTATTTATGTTGGTCTTTCTTGGGAAGATCAATTTTTTTTAAAGTAATCCCATGTGTTTTCTTTGTTTACCTTGATGCTCTTTATGACCGCCATACTATATAACCAATATGAATTATATAATTTGTAAGGGGTTCATGCACACAACATAAATTGTTACTCTGTAATCGAATAATAAAATATACTACTGGTAATTATAAGGAATGTAATACACAAAGCAGGACTCATTTTGCCTTTGTGTTCTATGTATCTACCCGGACATTTATTGCCGACGCACCAAACATCTTCCTGGTTTGACGTGGAGAAGATTGTTTACAATGTCAGAGAATAAAGTCGAAATGTCAACTGAAACCGCTTTAATTCAAAACAGTGGCAATGTGCCTTGTCAGCAGAATAACCCACTGTCTAGGAAACTCAATAAAATTCTAGAGACCAGGCTAGATAATGACAAGGTAAGACCAAGTCGAGTCCTTCGTTGATGAAAATGACTGGTCAAGTCTCACCGCTAGCTAGGAGGAACGCATATGTAGCACTTCTGATCTTCTATCTAGCAAGCTAACCTTAGTAGCTAATTGATTTCTGTATTTCATTTGATATTTCATTCCTAATTGTTCCATAGAGAGCATTAGTATTGACGTCTTTGTATAAGCACCAACGGAGGCTAACTCCGCCATGGCTCTTTATGAACGACTAAAATAAGGTCTGTGGTAAAAACGTATACGTTTTGTTCGTCGACTGACATGAATTTGGAAGTATTTATGTAGTCAAAACAAGAACATTAAAGCTTTGTAATTCATAAATGTTATGACTTATTATCGCATAGACCTTATTTACAGTATTTATCCAAAAACCCTCCAGAAAAACCTATTAATTTCTCCATAGGCTTTAATCAACGAGCCATGGCTAACTCATTTCAGTTTTTAAGGACTACAAACTGGCGAGCGCAACTACATTTTGTAGTAGAAACGGCGTGTAATTTATTTGCCAACTTTAGTTGATCCAGTGTTAGCCAACGTCGCAATGATAACCATCCCTCTTGTATTGTATTGTAGGAGATGTTGGAAGCTCTGAAGGCTCTGTCGGTGTTCTTCACAGAGAACAGTCTTCGGACCCGCAGGAACCTGCGGGGAGACATCGAGAGACGGAGCCTGAACATCAACGAAGAGTTTGCCAGGATATTTAAAGATGTCAAAGAGGTAGCTAGTTAAAGTTGAACTCGACTTTAGACTACAGGGGGGACTGAATGCATATGCCTTTAAAGCACTTTGTTGTACTTCGTGTGAAATCAGATAGTAATATGTGCATGGCTAAATCTGTCTTTATTCATCTCTTCAAATTACGTGATTTAGTTGATATTAGATCGGGTTGGTCCTTTGAAATTCAAAATAAAGTTAGCGACCAAACTGAGATGTTGGCGTAAGTTGTGTTAACCGCCAGTTAAAAAAACAACAACAACCTGGAAGTGTAATTTTCGGTGGCGTTTTTAAAAAGGGTTAATTCCATTGCATTTCAGTTCACGCTAGCTAGCTAGTACAATGCAGTGTTGTAGTCGAGTCACTAAACCTCTAGTCGAGTTCGAAGTCCCCCTGTACTTGAGTCACGAGTCCCTATGGCTGATGGTCGAGTCCGAGTCACGAATCCGTTAATTTATGGTAGGTCTTATTATGCAATTGTTTCTAGTAGCCATCAGATGACAGTATATCTCCAACTCTTGTAAAAATGTAAACAAGTCATTTACTATTCATCACCACCTCACGTGTTCTACTCAATATCTGTGTTTCACTACTTATTTACGGCATAAATTAATGGTATATCTGGCTCTGTTACTGTTTTTTTTGTAATTGCGCACTGATATTTGTGTCGTTATTTGTTGTTGTTGCAGAGAGAACTAAAGGGAGACCTGTCAGAACTGGCTGTGGGAGCTAGACTGTTGTTTACTATTAAACTCAACACTAGTGTTGTTTTCAATAGCAAAAAGAGAATGACTCTGCGTAATGCGTAGCCTATGACTGGAGGCGGAGCCTGCCGGCCCACGATCATGGCAGCTCACCAGCTTATGTATGCTGAGTGTGCCGGGGTGTGGTGCGGCCTTCCCACTGCTAGAGAACAGAACCCTCGCTGCTAATATTCTGCTTATCATCAGTTCCATCTTTTAGTAGGCTGCAGGGTAATAATAGAGCCTGCACACTCATAAATACCCCTTTTTATATCCAGTTCAAGTGCAAATACAAGTCACTAGTCCGAATCACCAATGGTCGAGTCACAAGTTGTGAAAATCAGACTTGAGTCAGAGAGTCCTGGACTCGAGTACTACGACACTGGTACAGTGTAATACAAATAGTTATTTGGCTACTTGCTTGTTAAATTCAAGAAGCCCTGATAACCTTTGCAGACTGATTGAATGGCTTTGACATGTTTTGTTTTGGACATGTTTTTGTTTCCTCCTAGGAGCTTGAGAGTGTGCACGAGGACGTCCAGGCCATGAGCACCTGTTGTGAAGAGATGACCAGCAGATTGAAGGTACAGTTGAAGTCGGAAGTTTACATACACTTAGGTTGGCGTCATTAAAACTTGTTTTTCATCCACTCCACAAATTTCTTGTTAACAAACTATTGTTTCGGCAAGTTGGCTAGGACATCTACTTTGTACAAGACACAAGTCAATTCTCCAACAATTGTTTACAGAGAGATTATTTAACTTATAATTCACTGAATCACAATTCCAGTGGGTCAGAAGTTTACATTCACTAAGTTGACTGTGCCTTTAAACAGCTTGGATAATTCCAGAAAATGATGTCATGGCTTTAGAAGCTTCTGATAGGCTAATTGACATCATTTGAGTCAATTGGAGGTGTACTTGTGGATATATTTCAAGGCCTACCTTCAAACTCAGTGCCTCTTTGCTTGACATCATGGGAAAATCAAAAGAAATCAGCCAAGACCTCAGAAAAAAAATTGTAGACCTCCACAAGTCTGGTTCATCCTTGGGAGCAATTTCCAAATGCCTGAAGGTACCACGTTCATCTGTACGAACAATAGTACACAAGTATAAACACCATGTGACCACGCAGCTGTCATACCGCTCAGGAACGATACACATTCTGTCTCCTAGAGATGAACATACTTTGGTGCAAATCAATCCCAGAACAACAGCAAAGGACCTTGTGAAGATGCTGGAGGAAACAGGTACAAAAGTATCTATATCCACAGTAAAAACAAGTCCTATATTGACATGACCTGAAAGGCTGCTCAGCAAGGAAGAAGCCACTGCACCAAAACCGCCATAAAAAAGCCAGACTATGGTTTGCAACTGCACATGGGGGCAACTTCATCTGATTGAAGGTACATCCCGAGTGGCACAGCAGTGTAAGGCACTGCACCTCAGTGCTAGAGGCGTCACTACAGGCCCTGGTTCGATTCCAGGCTGTATCGCAACCGGCCTTGATTGGGAGTCTTGGCGCACAATAGGCCCAGCGTTGTCCGGGTTAGGGTTTGGCCCGGGGTAGGCCTTCATTGTAAAATAAGAATTTGTTCTTATTAACTGACTTGCCTAGTTAAAATAAATATCAAGCTAACTACTGTAAATCACCTGTTAAAAGATGACCAGCAGATTGAAGGTATCTAGCTACTGTAAATCACCTGTTAAGAGATGACCAGCAGATTGAAGGTATCTAGCTACTGTAAATCACCTGTTAAGAGATGACCAGCAGATTGAAGGTATCTAGCTACTGTAAATCACCTGTTAAGAGATGACCAGCAGATTGAAGGTATCTAGCTACTGTAAATCACCTGTTAAGAGATGACCAGCAGATTGAAGGTATCTAGCTACTGTAAATCACCTGTTAAGAGATGACCAGCAGATTGAAGGTATCTACAGTGCCTTGCGAAAGTATTCGGCCCCCTTGAACTTTGCGACCTTTTGCCACATTTCATGCTTCAAACATAAAGATATAAAACTGTATTTCTTTGTGAAGAATCAACAACAAGTGGGACACAATCATGAAGTGGAACAACATTTATTGGATATTTCAAACTTTTATAACAAATCAAAAACTGAAAAATTGGGCGTGCAAAATTATTCAGCCCCTTTACTTTCAGTGCAGCAAACTCTCTCCAGAAGTTCAGTGAGGATCTCTGAATGATCCAATGTTGACCTAAATGACTAATGATGATAAATACAATCCACCTGTGTGTAATCAAGTCTCCGTATGAATGCACCTGCACTGTGATAGTCTCAGAGGTCCGTTAAAAGCGCAGAGAGCATCATGAAGAACAAGGAACACACCAGGCAGGTCCGAGATACTGTTGTGAAGAAGTTTAAAGCCGGATTTGGATACAAAAAGATTTCCCAAGCTTTAAACATCCCAAGGAGCACTGTGCAAGCGATAATATTGAAATGGAAGGAGTATCAGACCGCTGCAAATCTACCAAGACCTGGCCGTCCCTCTAAACTTTCAGCTCATACAAGGAGAAGACTGATCAGAGATGCAGCCAAGATGCCCATGATCACTCTGGATGAACTGCAGAGATCTACAGCTGAGGTGGGAGACTCTGTCCATAGGACAACAATCAGTCGTATATTGCACAAATCTGGCCTTTATGGAAGAGTGGCAAGAAGAAAGCCATTTCTTAAAGATATCCATAAAAAGTGTTGTTTAAAGTTTGCCACAAGCCACCTGGGAGACACACCAAACATGTGGAAGAAGGTGCTCTGGTCAGATGAAACCAAAATTGAACTTTTTGGCAACAATGCAAAACGTTATGTTTGGCGTAAAAGCAACACAGCTCATCACCCTGAACACACCACCCCCAATGTCAAACATGGTGGTGGCAGCATCATGGTTTGGGCCTGCTTTTCTTCAGCAGGGACTGAGAAGATGGTTAAAATTGATGGGAAGATGGATGGAGCCAAATACAGGACCATTCTGGAAGAAAACCTGATGGAGTCTGCAAAAGACCTGAGACTGGTATGGAGATTTGTCTTCCAACAAGACAATGATCCAAAACATAAAGCAAAATCTACAATGGAATGGTTCAAAAATAAACATATCCAGGTGTTAGAATGGCCAAGTCAAAGTCCAGACCTGAATCCAATCGAGAATCTGTGGAAAGAACTGAAAACTGCTGTTCACAAATGCTCTCCATCCAACCTCACTGAGCTCGAGCTGTTTTGCAAGGAGGAATGGGAAAAAATGTCAGTCTCTCGATGTGCAAAACTGATAGAGACATACCCCAAGCGACTTACAGCTGTAATCGCAGCAAAAGGTGGCGCTACAAAGTAGTAACTTAAGGGGGCTGAATAATTTTGCACGCCCAATTTTTCAGTTTTTGATTTGTTAAACAAGTTTGAAATATCCAATAAATGTCGTTCCACTTCATGATTGTGTCCCACTTGTTGTTGATTCTTCACAAAAAAATACAGTTTTATATCTTTATGTTTGAAGCCTGAAATGTGGCAAAAGGTCGCAAAGTTCAAGGGGGCCGAATACTTTCGCAAGGCACTGTAGCTACTGTAAATCACCTGTTAAGAGATGACCAGCAGATTGAAGGTATCTAGCTACTGTAAATCACCTGTTAAGAGATGACCAGAAGATTGAAGGTATCTAGCTACTGTAAATCACCTGTTAAGAGATGACCAGCAGATTGAAGGTATCTAGCTACTGTAAATCACCTGTTAAGAGATGACCAGCAGATTGAAGGTATCTAGCTACTGTAAATCACCTGTTGTTAAGAGATGACCAGCAGATTGAAGGTATCTAGCTACTGTAAATCACCTGTTGTTAAGAGATGACCAGAAGATTGAAGGTATCTAGCTACTGTAAATCACCTGTTAAGAGATGACCAGCAGATTGAAGGTATCTAGCTACTGTAAATCCCCTGTTGTTAAGAGATGACCAGCAGATCGAAGGTATCTAGCTACTGTAAATCACTTTTAAAACAGACATGGCCTGCGTCTCTAATAGCTCCCTATTCCCTATATAGTGAACTACTTTTAACCCGGGCCCTTGACAAATGCATTCTTTTTTTCAGCCTAAAGAACTACTGTTGTATTTCGTTAATTTCTTTCGGCCGAGGTGACTGTGAAGAACTTGAATTGTTAATGGGTCTCTGTGTGTTTCAACAGGCAGCCAAGGATCAGACCCAGGACCTGATCGTGAAGACCAACAAGCTGCAGGGAGAGAAGTGAGTAACCTTGGAAACTAATGTCTTAACTGGTGGGATCTGAACCCTGGAAGGGAGAAGTGAGTAACCTTGGAAACCAACATCTTAACTGGTGGGATCTGAACCCTGAGGGGGAGAAGTGAGTAACCGTGGAAACCAACATCTTAACTGGTGGGATCTGAACCCTGAGGGGGAGAAGTGAGTAACCTTGGAAACTAATGTCTTAACTGGTGGTATCTGAACCCTGAGGGGGAGAAGTGAGTAACCTTGGAAACCAACATCTTAACTGGTGGGATCTGAACCCTGAGGGGGAGAAGTGAGTAACCTTGGAAACCAACATCTTAACTGGTGGGATCTGAACCCTGAGGGGGAGAAGTGAGTAACCTTGGAAACTAATGTCTTAACTGGTGGTATCTGAACCCTGAGGGGGAGAAGTGAGTAACCTTGGAAACCAACATCTTAACTGGTGGGATCTGAACCCTGAGGGGGAGAAGTGAGTAACCTTGGAAACCAACATCTTAACTGGTGGGATCTGAACCCTGAGGGGGAGAAGTGAGTAACCTTGGAAACCAACATCTTAACTGGTGGGATCTGAACCCTGAGGGAGAGAAGTGAGTAACCTTGGAAACCAACATCTTAACTGGTGGGATCTGAACCCTGAGGGGGAGAAGTGAGTAACCTTGGAAACTAATGTCTTAACTGGTGGGATCTGAACCCTGTTTCTCCTATGCCCCATGGCAAAATGTGTAGAATGGCAGGAAATCAGGCGGGCTCTGACTGCATGTGTTGGTAACAAGCTAGAGAAGAAGAAATTCCAGAGTTTATAGCCGACTAGCGCTAACTAACTAACTAACGTTAAAGATCCGTTTCAAACATATATATATATTTTTACCTGAAAAATCGTTGTCCAGATCGCGTAGTGAACACGTTGAACTGAATGAATAATTTCTGAAGCCACTAGCTTTTGAACTACCGAACAACTACAGTCCTACACGTTTCATAACGTGATCTCGACAACAATTTTTTTTAGGTAAAACATTTCTTAAAATGTTCCTTTTAACGTTAAGTAGCGCTAGTCGGCTGTACCTGTGTCAAGGCGATAGGAGGAGGAGACAAAAGATCTGGGACCAGGCTATAGGAGGAGACAACAGATCTGGGACCAGGCTATAGAAGTAGAGATACAACAGATCTGGGACCAGGCTATAGAAGTAGAGAGACAACAGATCTGGGACCAGGCTATAGAAGTAGAGATACAACAGATCTGGGACCAGGCTATAGAAGGAGACAACAGATCTGGGACCAGGCTATAGAAGGAGACAACAGATCTGGGACCAGGCTATAGAAGGAGACAACAGATCTGGGACCAGGCTATAGAAGTAGAGAGACAACAGATCTGGGACCAGGCTATAGAAGTAGAGAGACAACAGATCTGGGATCAGGCTATAGGAGCCAAAAGATCTGGGACCAGGCTACAGAAGGAGACAGCAGATCTGGGACCAGGCTATAGAAGGAGACAACAGATCTGGGACCAGGCTATAGATGAAGACAACAGATCTGGGACCAGGCTATAGAAGGAGACAACAGATCTGGGACCAGGCTACAGAAGGAGACAATAGATCTGGGACCAGGCTACAGAAGGAGACAACAGATCTGGGACCAGGCTACAGAAGGAGACAACAGATCTGGGACCAGGCTACAGAAGGAGACAACAGATCTGGGACCAGGCTATAGAAGTAGAGAGACAACAGATCTGGGACCAGGCTATAGAAGGAGACAACAGATCTGGGACCAGGCTATAGAAGTAAAGAGACAACAGATCTGGGACCAGGCTATAGGAGACAACAGGTCTGGGACCAGGCAATAGAAGTAGCGAGACAACAGATCTGGGACCAGGCTATAGGAGACAACAGATCTGGGACCAGGCTATAGAAGTAGAGAGACAACAGATCTGGGACCAGGCTATAGAAGGAGACAACAGATCTGGGACCAGGCTATAGGAGGAGACAACAGATCTGTGACCAGGCTATAGAAGGAGACAACAGATCTGGGACCAGGCTATAGGAGGAGACAACAGATCTGCGACCAGGCTATAGGAGACAACAGATCTGGGACCAGGCTATAGAAGGAGACAACAGATCTGGGACCAGGCTATAGATGGAGACAACAGATCTGGGACCAGGCTATAGCAGGAGACAACAGATCTGGGACCAGGCTATAGGAGGAGACAACAGATCTGGGACCAGGCTATAGAAGTAGAGAGACAACAGATCTGGGACCAGGCTATAGAAGTAGAGAGACAACAGATCTGGGACCAGGCTATAGAAGGAGACAACAGATCTGGGACCAGGCTATAGAAGGAGACAACAGATCTGGGACCAGGCTATAGAAGGAGACAACAGATCTGTGACCAGGCTATAGAAGGAGACAACAGATCTGGGACCAGGCTATATGACCTTTTCTCACCTGGGTTTCTCTCTGCTGTTTTTGGTGTTGTTGCTCCATCACTCCTCTCTTCCTGTGTGTCACCTTCTAGTCGAGGGGATTGTGCTAGTGAAGCGAGGAATGGCCAACTGTACATCACAGCTGTCGCTGTTACCTTTTGCCAACAATTTACACACACACACACACTGATCCTCTGAGGGTGTACAGTCTACCACAGGAGCAAGAGCAGTCATTTTACATTGATCAGATGCTCTTATCTAGAGCAACATACAGGAGCAATTAGGGTTAAGTGCCTTGGTCAAGGGCACATCGACAGATTGTTCACCTAGTCTGCTCGGGGATTCAGTCCAGTGACCTTTTCGGTTACTGGCCCAATGCTCTTAACTGCTTGGCTACCTGCCAGTCCTCTCTCTCGTCTCAACCCTCCCTCCCTCCCTCCACTCCACTCCACTCCACTCCATCAGTCAAGACACGCAGCTGATCCATTCTGTCACATTATCATCCACAAGCTCCCAGACCAACTCAGCCAAAATCAATGGCCATAAACCACTATGGTGTTCTATCATGACCCATAAAACATGGGTGGCAGTGAGGACCAGGGGTCATAGAGATTCTGTCTCAAATCAAGGTTTTTATTGGTCGTTCAACACAGATTTGTTTTAATGTCACATTCACAAGTACAGTGATGCCTTTCTTGCAAACTCACAATCCGACACAGCAGTGATCATTATCAATGTGGCACTACAAAATAACAAGGTAGAGCAAAAACACAAGAAATAAGAATAAAAAAACAATAAATAAAAATAAGAAATAAGAATAACGCCAGAAAGTAAGAAGCTAAATTAGTGTCCAATAACATATTTATAATGTACAGGGATACTGGAGTGATGGAGGTAGATACTGGAGTGATGGAGGTAGATACTGGAGTGATGGAGGTAGATACTGGAGTGATGGAGGTAGATACTGGAGTGATGGAGGTAGCTACATACTGTATGTACAGGGATACTAGAGTGATGGAGGTAGATTCTGGAGTGATGGAGGTAGATACTGTATGTGTAGGGATACTGGAGTGATGGAGGTAGATACTGGAGTGATGGAGGTAGATACTGTATGTGTAGGGATACTGGAGTGATGGAGGTAGATACTGGAGTGATGGAGGTAGATACTGTATGTACAGGGATACTGGAGTGATGGAGGTAGATACTGGAGTGATGGAGGTAGATACTGTATGTGTAGGGATACTGGAGTGATGGAGGTAGATACTGGATGTATAGGGATACTGGAGTGATGGAGGTAGATACTGGAGTGATGGAGGTAGATACTGGAGTGATGGAGGTAGATACTGGAGTGATGGAGGTAGATACTGGAGTGATGGAGGTAGATACTGGAGTGATGGAGGTAGATACTGTATGTGTAGGGATACTGGAGTGATGGAGGTAGATACTGGAGTGATGGAGGTAGATACTGGTGTGATGGAGGTAGATACTGGAGTGATGGAGGTAGATACTGGAGTGATGGAGGTAGATACTGGAGTGATGGAGGTAGATACTGGAGTGATGGAGGTAGATACTGGAGTGATGGAGGTAGATACTGTATGTGTAGGGATACTGGAGTGATGGTGGTAGATACTGTATGTATAGGGATACTGGAGTGATGGAGGTAGATACTGGAGTGATGGAGGTAGATACTGTATGTATAGGGATACTGGAGTGATGGAGGTAGATACTGGAGTGATGGAGGTAGATACTGGAGTGATGGAGGTAGATACTCTATGTATAGGGATACTGGAGTGATGGAGGTAGATACTGGAGTGATGGAGGTAGATACTGGAGTGATGGAGGTAGATACTGTATGTGTAGGGATACTGGAGTGATGGAGGTAGATACTGTATGTGTAGGCATACTGGAGTGATGGAGGTAGATACTGTAGTGATGGAGGTAGATACTGGAGTGATGGAGGTAGATACTAGAGTGATGGAGGTAGATACTGGAGTGATGGGGGTAGATACTGTATGTGTAGGCATACTGGAGTGATGGAGGTAGATACTGTAGTGATGGAGGTAGATACTGGAGTGATGGAGGTAGATACTGGAGTGATGGAGGTAGATACTGGAGTGATGGAGGTAGATACTGTATGTGTAGGGATACTGGAGTGATGGAGGTAGATACTGTATGTATAGGGATACTGGAGTGATGGAGGTAGATACTGGAGTGATGGAGGTAGATACTGTATGTATAGGGATACTGGAGTGATGGAGGTAGATACTGGAGTGATGGAGGTAGATACTGGAGTGATGGAGGTAGATACTCTATGTATAGGGATACTGGAGTGATGGAGGTAGATACTGGAGTGATGGAGGTAGATACTGGAGTGATGGAGGTAGATACTGTATGTGTAGGGATACTGGAGTGATGGAGGTAGATACTGTATGTGTAGGCATACTGGAGTGATGGAGGTAGATACTGTAGTGATGGAGGTAGATACTGGAGTGATGGAGGTAGATACTAGAGTGATGGAGGTAGATACTGGAGTGATGGCGGTAGATACTGTATGTGTAGGCATACTGGAGTGATGGAGGTAGATACTGTATGTATAGGGATACTGGAGTGATGGAGGTAGATACTAGAGTGATGGAGGTATATACTGGAGTGATGGAGGTAGATACTAGAGTGATGGAGGTAGATACTGGAGTGATTGAGGTAGATACTGGAGTGATGGAGGTAGATACTGTATGTACAGGGATACTGGAGTGATGGAGGTAGATACTGTATGTGTAGGGATACTGGAGTGATGGAGGTAGATACTGGAGTGATGGAGGTAGATACTGGAGTGATGGAGGTAGATACTGGAGTGATGGAGGTAGATCCTGGAGTGATGGAGGTAGATACTGTATGTGTAGGGATACTGGAGTGATGGAGGTAGATACTGGAGTGATGGAGGTAGATACTGGAGTGATGGAGGTAGATACTGTATGTACAGGGATACTGGAGTGATGGAGGTAGATACTGGAGTGATGGAGGTAGATACTGTATGTGTAGGGATACTGGAGTGATGGAGGTAGATACTGGATGTATAGGGATACTGGAGTGATGGAGGTAGATACTGGAGTGATGGAGGTAGATACTGTATGTGTAGGGATACTGGAGTGATGGAGGTAGATACTGGAGTGATGGAGGTAGATACTGTATGTACAGGGATACTGGAGTGATGGAGGTAGATACTGGAGTGATGGAGGTAGATACTGTATGTGTAGGGATACTGGAGTGATGGAGGTAGATACTGGATGTATAGGGATACTGGAGTGATGGAGGTAGATACTGGAGTGATGGAGGTAGATACTGGAGTGATGGAGGTAGATACTGGAGTGATGGAGGTAGATACTGGAGTGATGGAGGTAGATACTGGAGTGATGGAGGTAGATACTGTATGTGTAGGGATACTGGAGTGATGGAGGTAGATACTGGAGTGATGGAGGTAGATACTGGTGTGATGGAGGTAGATACTGGAGTGATGGAGGTAGATACTGGAGTGATGGAGGTAGATACTGGAGTGATGGAGGTAGATACTGGAGTGATGGAGGTAGATACTGGAGTGATGGAGGTAGATACTGTATGTGTAGGGATACTGGAGTGATGGTGGTAGATACTGTATGTATAGGGATACTGGAGTGATGGAGGTAGATACTGGAGTGATGGAGGTAGATACTGTATGTATAGGGATACTGGAGTGATGGAGGTAGATACTGGAGTGATGGAGGTAGATACTGGAGTGATGGAGGTAGATACTCTATGTATAGGGATACTGGAGTGATGGAGGTAGATACTGGAGTGATGGAGGTAGATACTGGAGTGATGGAGGTAGATACTGTATGTGTAGGGATACTGGAGTGATGGAGGTAGATACTGTATGTGTAGGCATACTGGAGTGATGGAGGTAGATACTGTAGTGATGGAGGTAGATACTGGAGTGATGGAGGTAGATACTAGAGTGATGGAGGTAGATACTGGAGTGATGGGGGTAGATACTGTATGTGTAGGCATACTGGAGTGATGGAGGTAGATACTGTAGTGATGGAGGTAGATACTGGAGTGATGGAGGTAGATACTGGAGTGATGGAGGTAGATACTGGAGTGATGGAGGTAGATACTGTATGTGTAGGGATACTGGAGTGATGGAGGTAGATACTGTATGTATAGGGATACTGGAGTGATGGAGGTAGATACTGGAGTGATGGAGGTAGATACTGTATGTATAGGGATACTGGAGTGATGGAGGTAGATACTGGAGTGATGGAGGTAGATACTGGAGTGATGGAGGTAGATACTCTATGTATAGGGATACTGGAGTGATGGAGGTAGATACTGGAGTGATGGAGGTAGATACTGGAGTGATGGAGGTAGATACTGTATGTGTAGGGATACTGGAGTGATGGAGGTAGATACTGTATGTGTAGGCATACTGGAGTGATGGAGGTAGATACTGTAGTGATGGAGGTAGATACTGGAGTGATGGAGGTAGATACTAGAGTGATGGAGGTAGATACTGGAGTGATGGCGGTAGATACTGTATGTGTAGGCATACTGGAGTGATGGAGGTAGATACTGTATGTATAGGGATACTGGAGTGATGGAGGTAGATACTAGAGTGATGGAGGTATATACTGGAGTGATGGAGGTAGATACTAGAGTGATGGAGGTAGATACTGGAGTGATTGAGGTAGATACTGGAGTGATGGAGGTAGATACTGTATGTACAGGGATACTGGAGTGATGGAGGTAGATACTTTATGTGTAGGGATACTGGAGTGATGGAGGTAGATACTGGAGTGATGGAGGTAGATACTGGAGTGATGGAGGTAGATACTGGAGTGATGGAGGTAGATCCTGGAGTGATGGAGGTAGATACTGTATGTGTAGGGATACTGGAGTGATGGAGGTAGATACTGGAGTGATGGAGGTAGATACTGTATGTGTAGGCATACTGGAGTGATGGAGGTAGATACTGGAGTGATGGAGGTAGATACTGGAGTGATGGAGGTAGATACTGTATGTACAGGGATACTGGAGTGATGGAGGTAGATACTGGAGTGATGGAGGTAGATACTGTATGTGTAGGGATACTGGAGTGATGGAGGTAGATACTGGATGTATAGGGATACTGGAGTGATGGAGGTAGATACTGGAGTGATGGAGGTAGATACTGGAGTGATGGAGGTAGATACTGGAGTGATGGAGGTAGATACTGGAGTGATGGAGGTAGATACTGGAGTGATGGAGGTAGATACTGTATGTGTAGGGATACTGGAGTGATGGAGGTAGATACTGGAGTGATGGAGGTAGATACTGGTGTGATGGAGGTAGATACTGGAGTGATGGAGGTAGATACTGGAGTGATGGAGGTAGATACTGGAGTGATGGAGGTAGATACTGGAGTGATGGAGGTAGATACTGGAGTGATGGAGGTAGATACTGTATGTGTAGGGATACTGGAGTGATGGAGGTAGATACTGTATGTATAGGGATACTGGAGTGATTGAGGTAGATACTGGAGTGATGGAGGTAGATACTGTATGTATAGGGATACTGGAGTGATGGAGGTAGATACTGGAGTGATGGAGGTAGATACTGGAGTGATGGAGGTAGATACTGGAGTGATGGAGGTAGATACTCTATGTATAGGGATACTGGAGTGATGGAGGTAGATACTGGAGTGATGGAGGTAGATACTGGAGTGATGGAGGTAGATACTGTATGTATAGGGATACTGGAGTGATGGAGGTAGATACTGGAGTGATGGAGGTAGATACTGTATGTGTAGGGATACTGGAGTGATGGAGGTAGATACTGGAGTGATGGAGGTAGATACTGTATGTGTAGGCATACTGGAGTGATGGAGGTAGATACTGTAGTCATGGAGGTAGATACTGGAGTGATGGAGGTAGATACTAGAGTGATGGAGGTAGATACTGGAGTGATGGCGGTAGATACTGTATGTGTAGGCATACTGGAGTGATGGAGGTAGATACTGTATGTATAGGGATACTGGAGTGATGGAGGTAGATACTAGAGTGATGGAGGTATATACTGGAGTGATGGAGGTAGATACTAGAGTGATGGAGGTAGATACTAGAGTGATGGAGGTAGATACTGGAGTGATTGAGGTAGATACTGGAGTGATGGAGGTAGATACTGTATGTACAGGGATACTGGAGTGATGGAGGTAGATACTGTATGTGTAGGGATACTGGAGTGATGGAGGTAGATACTGGAGTGATGGAGGTAGATACTGGAGTGATGGAGGTAGATACTGGAGTGATGGAGGTAGATCCTAGAGTGATGGAGGTAGATACTGGAGTGATGGAGGTAGATACTAGAGTGATGGAGGTAGATACTGGAGTGATGGAGGTAGATACTGGAGTGATGGAGGTAGATACTGTATGTACAGGGATTCTGGAGTGATGGAGGTAGATACTGGAGTGATGGAGGTAGATACTGGAGTGATGGAGGTAGCTACTGGAGTGATGGAGGTAGCTACTGGAGTGATGGAGGTAGATACTGGAGTGATGGAGGTAGATACTGGAGTGATGGAGGTAGATACTGGAGTGATGGAGGTAGATACTGTATGTATAAGGATACTGGAGTGATGGAGGTAGATACTAGAGTGATGGAGGTAGATACTGTATGTGTAGGGATACTGGAGTGATGGAGGTAGATACTGGAGTGATGGAGGTAGATACTGGAGTGATGGAGGTAGATACTAGAGTGATGGAGGTAGATACTGGAGTGATGGAGGTAGATACTGGAGTGATGGAGGTAGATACTAGAGTGATGGAGGTAGATACTAGAGTGATGGAGGTAGATACTGGAGTGATGGAGGTAGATACTGGAGTGATGGAGGTAGATACTAGAGTGATGGAGGTAGATACTAGAGTGATGGAGGTAGATACTGGAGTGATGGAGGTAGATACTGGAGTGATGGAGGTAGATACTGGAGTGATGGAGGTAGATACTGGAGTGATGGAGGTAGATACTAGAGTGATGGAGGTAGATACTAGAGTGATGGAGGTAGATACTGGAGTGATGGAGGTAGATACTGGAGTGATGGAGGTAGATACTGGAGTGATGGAGGTAGATACTGGAGTGATGGAGGTAGATACTAGAGTGATGGAGGTAGATACTAGAGTGATGGAGGTAGATACTGGAGTGATGGAGGTAGATACTGGAGTGATGGAGGTAGATACTGGAGTGATGGAGGTAGATACTAGAGTGATGGAGGTAGATACTAGAGTGATGGAGGTAGATACTGGAGTGATGGAGGTAGATACTGGAGTGATGGAGGTAGATACTGGAGTGATGGAGGTAGATACTGGAGTGATGGAGGTAGATACTGGAGTGATGGAGGTAGATACTAGAGTGATGGAGGTAGATACTAGAGTGATGGAGGTAGATACTGGAGTGATGGAGGTAGATACTGTATGTATAGGGATACACTACCGTTCAAAAGTTTATGGCCAGTTAGAAATGTCCTTGTTTTTGAAAGAAAAGCACATTTTCTGTCCATTTTAAAATAACATCAAATTAATCAGAAATACAGTCTAGACATTGTTAATGTTGTAAATGACTACTGTAGCTGAAAACTGCAGAGTACAGAGGCCAATTATCAGAAACCATCACTCCTGTGTTCCAATGGCACGTTGTGTTAGCTAATCCAAGTTTATCATTTTAAAAGGCTAATTGATCATTAGAAAACCCTTTTGCAATTATGTTGGCACAGTTGAAAACTGTTGTTCTTATTATAGAAGCAATAAAACTGGTCTTCTTTAGACTAGTTGAGCATCTGGAGCATCAGCATTTGTGGGTTTGATTACAGGATCAAAATGGCCAGAAACAAAGACCTTTCTTCTGAAACTCGTCAGTCTATTCTTGTTCTGAGAAATGAAGGCTATTCCATGCGAGAAATTGTCAAGAAACTGAAGATCTCGTACAACGCTGTGTACTACTCCCTTCACAGAACAGCGCAAACTGGCTCTAACCAGAATAGAAAGAGGAGTGGGAGGCCCCGGTGTACAACTGAGCAAGAGGACAAGTAGATTAGTGTCTAGTTTGAGAAACAGATGCCTCACAAGTCTTCAACTGGCAGCTTCATTAAATAGTACCCGCAAAATACCAGTCTCAACGTCAGCAGTGAAGAGGTGACTCTGGGATGCTGGCCTTCTTGGCAGGGATCCTCTGTCCAGTCTCAATGTCAACAGTGAAGAGGTGACTCCGGGATGCTGGCCTTCTTGGCAGGGATCCTCTGTCCAGTCTCAATGTCAACAGTGAAGAGGTGACTCTGGGATGCTGTCCTTCTAGGCAGAGTTCCTCTGTCCAGTCTCAACGTCAACAGTGAAGAGGTGACTCTGGGATGCTGGCCTTCTAGGCAGGGTTCCTCTGTCCAGTCTCAATGTCAACAGTGAAGAGGTGACTCTGGGATGCTGTCCTTCTAGGCAGGGTTCCTCTGTCCAGTCTCAACGTCAACAGTGAAGAGGTGACTCCGGGATGCTGACCTTCTAGGCAGGGTTCCTCTGTCCAGTCTCAATGTCAACAGTGAAGAGGTGACTCTGGGATGCTGTCCTTCTAGGCAGGGTTCCTCTGTCCAGTCTCAACGTCAACAGTGAAGAGGTGACTCCGGGATGCTGGCCTTCTAGGCAGAGATCCTCTGTCCAGTCTCAACGTCAACAGTGAAGAGGCGACTCCGGGATGCTGACCTTCTAGGCAGAGTTCCTCTGTCCAGTCTCAACGTCAACAGTGAAGAGGCGACTCCGGGATGCTGGCCTTCTAGGCAGAGATCCTCTGTCCAGTGTCTGTTCTTTTGCCCATCTTAATCTTTCCTTTTTATATGGCTTTTTCATTGCAACTCTCAGCATCCCGGAGTCGCCTCTCCACTGTTGATGTTGAGACTGGTGTTTTTTGCGGGTGACAATTTAATGAATTGGAACGCTGACTGCGAGCCAGGCCTAAATCGCCCAACATCAGTGGTCCGGCCTCACTAATTCTCTTGTGGGAAAGTCTTCCCAGAAGAGTGGAGGTTGTTATAGCAGCAAAGTGGGGGACCAACTCCATATTAGTGCCCATGATTTTAGAATGAGATGTTGGACAAGCAGGTTTACTCATACTGTTGGTCATGTAGTGTATGTAGAGGGGTATGGTTACTAGGCATCATGATGGTAAACAGAGTAGCAGCAGAATAAATGAAGATGTGTGTGTGTGTGTGTGTGTAGTCACTATAAATGTGTGTGTTGTGTGTGTGTGTGTAGTCACTATAAATGTGTGTGTGTGTAGTCACTATAAATGTGTGTGTGTGTAGTCACTATAAATGTGTGGGTGTGTAGTCACTATAAATGTGTGTGTGTGTGTGTGTAGTCACTATAAATGTGTGTGTGTGTAGTCACTATAAATGTGTGTGTGTGTGTGTGTGTGTGTGTAGTCCAGTGAGTGTGCATAGACTTAAAATATGACCAAGGTAGTCCGTGAAGCCATTTTGTTAGCTACTTAGCAGTCTTACGGCTTGGGGATAGAAGCTGTTCGGGGGGCCTGTTGGTGTCAGATTGGTACCGCTTGCAGATTTTATCGCAGGTGTATTGAAATGCATTTCTTTCCGAGTCCCTATGCAGCAGGGTGATGAGATGTAGCCTAAAAATGAAGGCTTCATTACCCGATGGCTTATGGGGGTGTCAATCACATCTCTCACAGGCTCCTAACAAGCATCAATCATTCAATGGCCAAACCAGACTGACTGACTGACTCAGGGGGTAACTAAGACCAACCTTTTGAAAACAGTACTGTGTGTTAAACTACAGTGCCTCGAAAAAGTATTCATCCCCCTTGGCATTTTTCTTATTTTGTTGCATTACAACCTATAATTTAAATGCTTTTTTAATTTGGATTTCATAGAATGGACATACACAAAATAGTCAAAATTGGTGAACTGAAATTAAAAAAATTGCTTCTTGAAAAAGATTCAAAAATATATATAAAAGGGTCTGGTGCAACCAATTACCTAGAAGTCACAGTTAGTGAGTTAGTTAAATAAAGTCCACCTGTGTGCAATCTAAGTGTCACATGATCTGTCACATGATCTCAGTGTGTATATATATACACCTGTTCTGAAAGGCCCCAGACTCTGCAACACCACCAAGCAAGTAGCACAATGAAGACCAAGGAGTTACAAAAAAAAATATTCTCTGAAACTTTGAACATCCCACGGAGCACCATTAAATCCATTATTACAACATGGAAAGAATATGGCACCACAACAAACCTGCCAAGAGAGGGCTCCCCACCAAAACTCACGGACCAGGCAAGGAGGGCATTAATCAGAGAGGCAACAAAGAGACCAAAGATAACCCTGAAGGAGCTGCAAAGCTCCACAGCGAAGATTGGAGTGTATGTCCATAGGACCACTTTACGTCGTACACTCCACAGAGCAGGGATTTACGGAAGAGTGGTCAGAAAAAAGCCATTGCTTAACGATAAAAATAATCAAACACCTTTGGTGTTCGCCAGAAGGTGGGAGTCTGCTCAAATATATGGAAGAAGGTAATCTGGTCAGATGAGACTAAAATTGAGCTTTTTGTCCATCAAGGAAAATGCTGTGTGTGACGCAAACCCAACACCTCTCATCACCCCGAGAATACCATCCCCACAGTGAAGCTTGGTGGTGGCAGCATCATGTTGGGGGGGATGTTTTTCATGGGCAGGGTCTGGGGAACTGATCAGAATTGAAGGAATGATGGATGGCGTTAAATACAGGGAAATTCTTGAAGGAAACGTGTTTGACTTCCAGAGATTTGAGACTGTTCACCTTCCAGCAGGACAATGACCCTAAGCATACTTCTAAAGCAACACTTGAGTGGTTTAAGAGGAAAGGAAATGTCTTGGAATGGCCTAGTCAAAGCCCAGACCTTAATCCAATTGCTGTACACCAGCCGAATCCATCCAACTTGAAGTACAGTGCCTTGCGAAAGCATTCGGCCCCCTTGAACTTTGCGACCTTTTGCCACATTTCAGGCTTCAAACATAAAGATATAAAACTGTATTTTTTTGTGAAGAATCAACAACAAGTGGGACACAATCATGAAGTGGAACGACATTTATTGGATATTTCAAACTTTTTTAACAAATCAAAGACTGAAAAATTGGGCGTGCAAAATTATTCAGCCCCTTTACTTTCAGTGCAGCAAACTCTCTCCAGAAGTTCAGCGAGGATCTCTGAATGATCCAATGTTGACGTAAATGACTAATGATGATAAATACAATCCACCTGTGTGTAATCAAGTTTCTGTATAAATGCACCTGCACTGTGATAGTCTCAGAGGTCCGTTAAAAGCGCAGAGAGCATCATGAAGAACAAGGAACACACCAGGCAGGTCCGAGATACTGTTGTGAAGAAGTTTAGAGGTGGGAGACTCTGTCCATAGGACAACAATCAGTCGTATATTGCACAAATCTGGCCTTTATGGAAGAGTGGCAAGAAGAAAGACATTTCTTAAAGATATCCATAAAAAGTGTTGTTTAAAGTTTGTCACAAGCCACCTGGGAGACACACCAAACATGTGGAAGAAGGTGCTCTGGTTAGATGAAACCAAAATTGAACTTTTTGGCAACAATGCAAAATGTTATGTTTGGCGTAAAAGCAACACAGCTGAACACACCATCCCCACTGTCAAACATGGTGGTGGCAGCATCATGGTTTGGGCCTGCTTTTCTTCAGCAGGGACAAGGAAGATGGTTAAAATTGATGGGAAGATGGATGGAGCCAAATACAGGACCATTCTGGAAGAAAACCTGATGGAGTCTGCAAAAGACCTGAGACTGGGACGGAGATTTGTCTTCCAACAAGACAATGATCCAAAACATAAAGCAAAATCTACAATGGAATGGTTCAAAAATAAACATATCCAGGTGTTAGAATGGCCAAGTCAAAGTCCAGACCTGAATACAATCGAGAATCTGTGGAAAGAACTGAAAACTGCTGTTCACAAATGCTCTCCATCCAACCTCACTGAGCTCGAGCTGTTTTGCAAGGAGGAATGGGAAAAAATGTCAGTCTCTCGATGTGCAAAACTGATAGAGACATACCCCAAGCGACTTACAGCTGTAATCGCAGCAAAAGGTGGCGCTACAAAGTATTAACTTAAGGGGGCTGAATAATTTTGCACGCCCAATTTTTCAGTTTTTGATTTGTTAAAAAAGTTTGAAATATCCAATAAATGTCGTTCCACTTCATGTGGAATAAATGTCGTCCCACGTGTTGTTGATTCTTCACAAACAAATACAGTTTTATATCTTTATGTTTGAAGCCTGAAATGTGGCAAAAGGTCGCAAAGTTCAAGGGGGCCGAATACTTTCGCAAGGCACTGTAGCTGGAGCAGTTTTGCCTTGAAAAAGGGTCAGAAATCTCAGTGGCTAGATGTGTCAAGCTAATAGAGACATACCCCAAGAGACTTGCAGCTGTAATTGCTGCAAAAGGTGGCTCTAACAAAGTATTGACTTTGGGGGGGTGAATAGTGTCTAATTTGTTGTTTGTTTCACACACAAAAAACATTTTGCATCTTCAAAGTGGTAGGAAAGTTGTGTAAATCAAATGATACAACCCCCCCCAAAAAAAACCTCCATTTAATTCCAGGTTGTAAGGCAACAAAATAGGATAAATGCCAAGAGGTGTGAATACTTTTGCCACTGTAGACTGACTGACCCAGGTGGTAACTAAGACCTAACAGTACTGTGTGTTAAACCAGACTGACTGACACAGGTGTATAACTAAGACCTAACAGTACTGTGTGTTAAACCAGACTGACTGACCCAGGTGGTAACTAAGACCTAACAGTACTGTGTGTTAAAATAGACTGACTGGCTCAGGGGGTAACTAAGACCTACGTCTCAAATAGCCCTCTATTCCCTACATGATGCACTACATAGCCCTATGGGCCCCACTCAGCAGTAGCACACTTTATAAGGATTAAAGTGCTCAAACTCTGTCCCCAAAGGACTGTCCTCCAGGGGAAGGGTATAACACCTCTGTTCCTGACCCACCACCCCCTCCAGTCAACAGTTATCACATCTCAATTCATCTTTCTCGTTCTCCCTCTTTCTCTCACACGCGGCTTCAGAATAGACATGGCAACCTAGCTTGACCTTCACCCCATGTTAAAAGAAATCCTGTGGTCAAAAGCAGTATCTCACGACGACATTAGTGGACAAGCTTTCCAGTCGAGAATTGTTTTAAAATACATTCTGCCTGTTGAGAACCTTTTCCCCCGTGCCTTTTTAATTTCTCAAAGCTGCAGAGTCTCTGTACAGATGTCTGATTTATGAGCTGAGGCAAGAAATATCCTGAACTGATAATGACTCAAAGTAGCCATGGGTGCATTCATTAGTGCCCACTGTAGCAAAAAAAAAAATGTTTTCAACAAAAACAAGAGTTTCTTATTGGACAAGTTCACGTAGACCCTCCTCGTTTTTAGTCCCATTTTGCTAGCGGTTTTGGTTCCTAGTGAATACACACCGTGTCATCACCAAGCATCTGCACCTGATTAATGAAAGGGTTGTCCTTCAGTGAGAGGCCCAGGCCATACAAAAAGGAAAGGAAACCAGGGTGGATGATGTGTTGAGGGGCTAGACGGTGTGGTTTCTGTGCCAGAGGGTGAAACACACGTGTCTTTTGTGTTGTTTAGCATAATGACAGCTGATCCTATTGAAAGAGTCTGTCAGTGAGAACGGGTTATAACTGTTCTCTTTTGTCCTGTAGCCTTAAAACCTGTCGTGCTGTGTGGACTACCTTGTCCTGTCCTCTCACGATCACGTCTAATAAGCTCGCACACAAACAGATGCTGTTGTGAACACCAGGAGACAGCTGTTATCAAATAAAATTGTATTTGTCACATACACCATGGTTAGCAGATGTTAATGCGAGTGTAGCGAAATGCTTGTGCTTCTAGTTCCGACAATGCAGTAATAACCAACAAGTAATCTAGCTAACAATTCCACAACTACTACCTTATAGACACAAGTGTACGGGGATAAAGAATATGTACATAAAGATATATGAATGAGTGATGGTACAGAGCGGCATAGGCAAGATACAGTAGATGGTATTGAGTGCAGTATATACATATGAGATGAGTATGTAAACAAAGTGGCATAGTTAAAGTGGCTAGTGATACATGTATTACATAAAGATGCAGTAGATGATATAGAGTACAGTATATACGTATACATATGAGATGAATAATGTAGGGTATGTAAACATTATATTAGGTAGCATTGTTTAAAGTGGCTAGTGATATATTTTACATAATTTCCCATCAATTCCCATTATTAAAGTGGCTGGAGTTGAGTCAATGTGTTGGCAGCAGCCACTCAATGTTAGTGGTGGCTGTTTAACAGTCTGATGGCCTTGAGATAGAAGCTGTTTTTCAGTCTCTCGGTCCCAGCTTTGATGCACCTGTACTGACCTCGCCTTCTGGATGATAGCGGGGTGAACAGGCAGTGGCTCGGGTGGTTGTTGTCCTTGATGCTCTTTATGGCCTTCCTGTGACATCGGGTGGTGTAGGTGTCCTGGAGGGCAGGTAGTTTGCCCCCGGTGATGCGTTGTGCAGACCTCACTACCCTCTGGAGAGCCTTACGGTTGTGGGCGGAGCAGTTGCCGTACCAGGTGGTGATACAGACCAACAGGATGCTCTCGATTGTGCATCTGTAGAAGTTTGTGAGTGCTTTTGGTGACAAGCCAAATTTCTTCAGCCTCCTGAGGTTGAAGAGGCGCTGCTGCGCCTTCTTCACGATGCTGTCTGTGTGGGTGGACCAATTCAGTTTGTCTGTGATGTGTACGCCGAGGAACTTAAAACTTACTACCCTCTCCACTACTGTTCCATCGATGTGGATAGGGGGGTGTTCCCTCTGCTGTTTCCTGAAGTCCACAATCATCTCCTTAGTTTTGTTGACGTTGAGTGTGAGGTTATTTTCCTGACACCACACTCCGAGGGCCCTCACCTCCTCCCTGTAGGCCGTCTCGTCGTTGTTGGTAATCAAGCCTACCACTGTTGTGTCGTCCGCAAACTTGATGATTAAGTTGGAGGCGTGCGTGGCCACGCAGTCGTGGGTGAACAGGGAGTACAGGAGAGGGCTCAGAACGCACCCTTGTGGGGCCCCAGTGTTGAGGATCAGCGGGGTGGAAATGTTGTTGCCTACCCTCACCACCTGGGGGCGGCCCGTCAGGAAGTCCAGTACCCATTTGCACAGGGTGGGGTCGAGACCCAGGGTCTTGAGCTTGATGACGAGCTTGGAGGGCACTATGGTGTTAAATGCCGAGCTGTAGTCGATGAACAGCATTCTCACATAGGTATTCCTCTTGTCCAGATGGGTTAGGGCAGTGTGCAGTGTGGTTGAGATTGCATCGTCTGTGGACCTATTTGGGCGGTAAGCAAATTGGAGTGGGTCTAGGGTGTCAGGTAGGGCGGAGGTGATATGGTCCTTGACTAGTCTCTCAAAGCACTTCATGATGACGGAAGTGAGTGCTACGGGGCGGTAATCGTTTAGCTCACTTACCTTAGCTTTCTTGGGAACAGGTACAATGGTGGCCCTCTTGAAGCATGTGGGAACAACAGACTGGGATAGGGATTGATTGAATATGTCCGTAAACACACCAGCCAGCTGGTCTGCGCATGCTCTGAGGGCGCAGCTGGGGATGCCGTCTGGGCCGGCAGCCTTGCGAGGGTTGACGCGTTTAAATGTTTTCCTCACGTTGGCTGCAGTGAAGGAGAGTCCGCATGTTTTAGTTGCGGGCCGTGTCAGTGGCACTGTATTGTCCTCAAAGCGGGCAAAAAAGTTATTTAGTCTGCCTGGGAGCAAAGCATCCTGGTCCGCGACTGACTGTAGACCCTGCCACATACCTCTTGTGTCTGAGCCGTTGAATTGAGATTCTACTTTGTCTCTATACTGACGCTTAGCTTGTTTGATTGCCTTGCGGAGGGAATAGTTACACTGTTTGTATTCGGTCATGTTTCCGGTCACCTTGCCCTGATTAAAAGCAGTGGTTTGCGCTTTCAGTTTCACGCGAATGCTGCCATCAATCCACGGTTTCTGGTTTGGGAGTGTTTTAATCGTTGCTATGGGAACGACATCTTCAACGCACGTTCTAATGAACTCGCTCACCGAATCAGCGTATTCGTCAATGTTGTTGTCTGACGCAATACGAAACATATCCCAGTCCACGTGATGGATGCAGTCTTGGAGTGTGGAATCAGCTTGGTCGGACCAGCGTTGAACAGACCTCAGCGTGGGAGCTTCTTGTTTTAGTTTCTGTCTGTAGGCAGGGATCAACAAAATGGAGTCGTGGTCAGCTTTTCCGAAAGGAGGGCGGGGCAGGGCCTTATATGCGTCGCGGAAGTTAGAAAAGCAGTGATCCAAGGTTTTCCAGCCCTGGTTGCGCAATCGATATGCTGATAAAATTTAGGGATGGAGTGTGATGTTGTGAACAGTATGTGAAAGTATGTACACTTTAACATGACAAAAAAAAACTGTGTAGAATGATAGGACGTTCATGCAGTTTCTTGATTGTGTCCCAACTCGCCTATGATCACCGAAATAAAAGCTAGACAGTCAGGGAGCATGGAAAATGCCCAAAACGATGGATATATTTTTAAAAAACTTATTTTTTTCAAATTTTGAAGGCGAGAAAATATTTGAAAACATTTGTGCTGCCCTCCGGACCTCGTTGATGACGGAATGCGACCCCTGGTGGCTAAATGAGTTGAAGACGGAATGTGACGCCTGGTGGCTAAATGAGTTAAAGACGGAATGCGACGCCTGGTGGCTAAATGAGTTGAAGATGGAATGCGACGCCTGGTGGCTAAATGAGTTGAAGACGGAATGCGACCCCTGGTGGCTAAATGAGTTGAAGACGGAATGCGATGCCTGGTGGCTAAATGAGTTGAAGAAGGAATGCGACGCCTGGTGGCTAAATGAGTTAAAGACGGAATGCGACGCCTGGTGGCTAAATGAGTTGAAGATGGAATGCGACGCCTGGTGGCTAAATGAGTTGAAGACGGAATGCGACCCCTGGTGGCTAAATGAGTTGAAGACGGAATGCGACGCCTGGTGGCTAAATGAGTTGAAGAAGGAATGCGACGCCTGGTGGCTAAATGAGTTAAAGACGGAATGCGACGCCTGGTGGCTAAATGAGTTGAAGATGGAATGCGACGCCTGGTGGCTAAATGAGTTGAAGATGGTGGCTAAATGAGTTAAAGATGGAATGCGACGCCTTGTGGCTAAATGAGTTGAAGACGGAATGCCACGCCTGGTGGCTAAATGAGTTGAAGACGGAATGCGACGCCTGGTGGCTAAATGAGTTGAAGACGGAATGCGACCCCTGGTGGCTAAATGAGTTGAAGACGGAATGCGACCCCTGGTGGCTAAATGAGTTGAAGACGGAATGCGACCCCTGGTGGCTAAATGAGTTGAAGATGGAATGCGACCCCTTTGGGCTAAATGAGTTGGACACCCCTGCTCTAGGTCAATAACAGTAGAAGAGCGATTGTCTGTATTCAGTAAGCAGGACAGCCATCACATTCAGGACCTCCAGATTCTTGCTGACAAACCTGTACAATGACACTTGAGCCTCATTACCGGCCCAACACACACACACACATACACACACGCACGCACACACTGTACTCTACTAATGAGGTGAAAGCTATGAATGTGGTCTTTGTCTGTGAGAGATGCTATCGGCTTTGACTGAACTCTATGGTCATCAGTGCGTGGCTAACTAATCTCTTCATGAAGGCCACTTCTCCCAGCTAGCCTTTCAAATGGTCCGTAATGGATTCTAATGCAGAGGTTTTCAAACTAGGGTCTGGGCCCCCCGAGGGGAGGTACTGGAGGGGGTCTGATATTTTTGTTGTTGTGAAAAATAATTATTTTATGAATATCACTTGCTACAACAGAATACCATTCTGGATAAAATAAATTAGGTTTGAGTCGAGTATGAAGGAATTAAAAGATAGTTTCACGAGCCGATGCTAGCTAGCGTTAGCGCAATGACTGAAAGTGTACAGGAACAGTTAGCATGCTATCTTGAACGACCTAAACCAAATAGAAAGCATGCAGAAAAGACATTGAACTATATCTATTTTTATCATCTAACAGTCAAATACAAGCTAGACTGTCAGGGAGAATTGAAAACTCCGTAAACCAGTCATAAACCAGCGCACACGCCCATTGATTTTGTTATAATGTTTTTAGCAGAGGAACAGGCAAAAGGGAAATTAGCTTTAAAACTGCAATTGTCTCTCAGCTCCGTGCCAAACTGTGTAGAATTGCCAAGATACCTTTCTAAGTGTACTTTATTATGTATTGGATCACACATTTTTTTTTAACTTTTACATTACCGATAAAATGGCCTGACGGTGAAGTGGACATTCTCGGTATTCATATCCCGGAAGAAAGAAATGATCCCTCTCCAATACATTGTTATAGAACGTTTGCAAAAATGGATACGGTCTTGCTACCATGGAAAGGTAAATACCTGTCTATATTGAAAAATCTATCTGATTTAATTCTTTAGTCCGTTTCTCTATTTACTTTTGGACCTGCCTACAAAACACAACTTGTTTTGTGAAATTTCATGATTTATTTCAGCTATTATTTCTTTCATCACATTCCCAGTGGGTCAGAAGTTTACATACATTCAAGTAGTATTGGATAGCATTGCTTTTAAATTGTTTACCTTGGGTCAAATGTTTCTGGTTGCCCTCCACAAGCTTCCCATAATAAGTTGGGTTAATTTTGGCCCATTCCTCCTGACAGAGCTGGTGTAACTGAGTCAGGTTTGTAGGCCTCCTTGCTCGCACACACTTTTTCAGTTCTGACCACTATTTTTCTATGGGATTGAGGTCAGGGTTTTGTGATGGCCTCTTCAATACCTTGACTTTGTTGTCCTTAAGCCATTTTGCCACAACTTTGGAAGTATGCTTGGGGTCATTGTCCATTTGGAAGGCCCCTTTGCGACCAAGCTTTAACTTCCTGACTGACATCTTGAGATGTTGCTTCAATATATCCACATAATGTTCCTGCCTCATGCTGCCATCTATTATGTGAGGTGCACGAGTCCCTCCTGCAGAAAAGCACCCCCACAACATGATGCTGCCACCCCCGTGCTTCACGGTTGGGATGGTGTTCTTCGGCTTGCAAGCCTCCCCCTTTTTCCTCCAAACAAAACGATGGTCATTATGGCCAAACAGCTCTATTTTTGTTTCATCAGACCAGAGGACATTTCTCCAAAAAGTACGATCTTTGTCCCCCTTGTGCAGTTGCAAACCGCCCATATCTGTCTTTTTTATGGCGGTTTTGGAGCAGTTGCTTCTTCCTTGCCGAGCGGCCTTTCAGGTTATGTCGATATAGGACTCATTTTACTGTGGATATAGATACTTTTGTACCTGTTTCCTCCAGCATCTTCACAAGGTCCCTTACTGATATTCTGGGATTGATTTGCACTTTTCGCACCAAAGTATGTTCATCTCTAGGAGACAGAACGTGTCTCCTTCCTGATTGGTATGACGGCTGCGTGGTCCCATGGTGTTTATACTTGTCTACTATTGTTTGTACAGATGAATGTGGTACCTTCAGGTGTTTGGAAATTGCTCCCAAGGATGAACCAGACTTGCGGAGGTCAATCATTTTATTTCTGAGATCTTGGCAGATTTTTTTTAGATTTTTCCATGATGTCAAGCAGAGGCACTTTGAAGCTTGGCCTTGAAATACATCCACAGGTACACCTCCAATTGACTCAAATTATGTAAATGAGCCTATCAAAAGCTTCTAAAGCCATGACATCATTTCCTGGAATTTTCCAACCTGTTTAAAGGCACAGTCAACTTAGTGTATGTAAACTTCTGACCCACTGGAATTGTGATACAGTGAATTATAACTGAAATAATCCATCTGTAAACAATTGTTGGAGAAATGACTTGTGTCATGCACAAAGTAGATGTCCTAACCGACTTGCCAAAACGATAGTTTGTTAACAAGAAATTTGCGGAATGGTTGAAAAACGAGTTTTAATGACTCCAACCTAAGTGTATTTAAGCTTCTGACTTTAGCTGAATATGGTATGTATAAGATGGAAGTAGAAGAGTTAATTAGTTTACTCCAATTAGGAGAGGGGTGGTAGGGTTAGGAGGGTTAATAAAGGTGGAAACACATAATATATATATATATATATATATATATATATATATATATATATATATATATATATATATATATATATATATATATATATATAATATAAAAACACAAACAGTACCAGTCAGATTTTTCTTCAGTTTGACTATTTCCTACATTGTAGAATAATAGTGAAGACATCAAAACTATGAAGTAGCACATATGGAATAATGTAGTAACCAAAAAAAACAAGTGTTAAAACACATCAAAATATATTTTATATTTGAGATTCTTCAAAGTTGCCACCCTTTGCCTTGATGACAGCTTTGCACACTCTTGGCATTCTCTCAACCGGCTTCACGATGGAAGGCCCTACCGACCACAACTGATTTGGCCTCAGAAGGAAAGAAATTCCACAAATGAACTTTTAAGGTGTAGTACACTACGTTTGTCCAGAGGCCTATGGGGACCTCATCAAAAGTGATGCACTCTAAAGGAAATAGGATGGCAATCGGGACGGGCGCTGTGTTTCACTTATTTCTGTTTATGCAGTCATATAAATGTACAGGCTAATAACTGTAGCGCTTCTCTGCAGGCCTAGCATTGACGGTGCCTTCACATTAAACTAAAAAAAACTGTTTTTTATGAATCAAAGCATCAGATGGATAGAAACTTTAGAGCATTGGACAGTCTGTTGGAGATCGACGTGTGTAGCTGAGCCAGCCAGCCTTTGTAGCCTAGTAGACCTATATCATCTGGCCTGGTAGACCTATATCATGTGGCCCGGTAGACCTATATCATGTAGCTTAGTAGACCTATACCATCTGGCCTGGTAGACCTATATCATCTGGCCTGGTAGACCTATATCATGTAGCCTAGTAGACCTATATCATGTAGTCAGGTAGACCTATATCATGTAGTCTGGTAAACCTATATCATGTAGTCTGGTAGACCTATATCATGTAGTCTGGTAGACCTATATCATGTAGTCTGGTAAACCTATATCATGTAGTCAGGTAGACCTATATCATGTAGTCTGGTAGACCTATATCATGTGGCCTGGTAAACCTATATCATGTGGCCTGGTAAACCTATATCATGTAGTCTGGTAGACCTATATCATGTAGTCTGGTAGACCTATATCATGTGGCCTGGTAGACCTATATCATGTAGTCTGGTAGACCTATATCATGTGGCCTGGTAGACCTATATCATGTGGCCTGGTAAACCTATATCATGTAGTCTGGTAGACCTATATCATGTAGTCTGGTAGACCTATATCATGTAGCCTAGTAGACCTATATCATGTAGCCTAGTAGACCTATATCATGTAGTCTGGTAAACCTATATCATGTAGTCTGGTAGACCTATATCATGTAGCCTAGTATACCTATATCATGTGGCCTGGTAGACCTATATCATGTAGTCTGGTAGACCTATATCATGTGGCCTGGTAGACCTATATCATGTAGTCTGGTAGACCTATATCATGTGGATGTAGTAGACCTATATCATGTGGATGTAGTAGACCTATATCATGCGGATGTAGTAGACCTATATCATGTGGATGTAGTAGACCTATATCATGTGGATGTAGTAGACCTATATCATGTGGATGTAGTAGACCTATATCATGCGGATGTTGTAGACCTATATCATGTGGATGTAGTAGACCTATATCATGTGGATGTAGTAGACCTATATCATGTGGCCTGGTGGACCTATATCATGTGGCCTGGTGGACCTATATCATGTGGCCTGGTGGACCTATATCATGTGGCCTGGTGGACCTATATCATGCGGATGTAGTAGACCTATATCATGTGGATGTAGTAGACCTATATCATGTGGCCTGGTAGACCTATATCATGTAGTCTGGTAGACCTATATCATGTGGATGTAGTAGACCTATATCATGTGGATGTAGTAGACCTATATCATGCGGATGTAGTAGACCTATATCATGTGGATGTAGTAGACCTATATCATGTGGATGTAGTAGACCTATATCATGTGGATGTAGTAGACCTATATCATGTGGATGTAGTAGACCTATATCATGTGGATGTAGTAGACCTATATCATGTGGCCTGGTGGACCTATATCATGTGGCCTGGTGGACCTATATCATGTGGCCTGGTGGACCTATATCATGTGGCCTGGTGGACCTATATCATGTGGCCTGGTGGACCTATATCATGCGGATGTAGTAGACCTATATCATGTGGATGTAGTAGACCTATATCATGTGGATGTAGTAGACCTATAGGATGTGGTAGACCCATATCATGTTGTCTAGTAGACCTATATCATGTGGATGTAGTAGACCTACATCATTAGGTAGGTTAACACGTGGCCCTAGCGTAGGTCTGGTAGTTAAGCTGCGTACACATTGTGGACGACAGCAGTATACGGTTGGCTTGGCATGTGTGTGATGGGGGAGGTTATATGCTGGCTGACTGTACTGTTGTCGGAGATGCCTGAGCAATTCCTTATCTGATACTGTTAATTAGGTTGGGACCTCTGTGAGGGCATGCATGGAGACACACACACACACACACACACACACACACACACACACACACACACACACACACACACACACACACACACACACACACACACACACACACACACAGAGGTAGTAACAATGACAGTTGATGATTTACGGTACAAGCCAGTATGAAGTTGGGGATTGAAGAGAGAACCTCTTACATTTAGTTGCTCTTACACCAATGTAATTAGGTTACTCTTGTAACAACATTATTTTACACTTGTAAAAACTTACAATAGAGATGTCGGCAGGTGGCACTCTTGAAGCCAGGATTAGACACATAGTAGCCTAGTAGACCTGTATAATGTTGTCTAGTAGACCTATATCATGTTGATGTAGTAGACCTACAGTGGGGCAAAAAAGTATTTAGTCAGCCACCAATTGTGCAAGTTCTCCCACTTAAAAAGATGAGAGAGGCCTGTAATTTTCATCGTAGGTACACTTCAACTATGACGGACAAAATGGGAGAAAAAAATCCAGAAAATCACATTGTAGGATTTTTAATGAATTTATTTGCAAATTATGGTGGAAAAATAAGTATTTGGTCACCTACAAACAAGCAAGATTTCTGGTTCTCACAGACCTGTAACTTATTCTTTAAGAGGCTCCTCTGTCCTCCACTTGTCTCATGCGTTAACTTTTGCGGTAACTTTTGATGTCTCTCTAAGCTTTCCCTTAGGGAGAGAGAGAGAATATACACACGTACCTTCTAGAAGTTTCTAGTATGGGAGGGAGAGAAGTATCCCCTCTTCCGGGGCTGATGCCTCAGCAGGTTCAGGAATGTCTCATCACTCCCAGACATGACATCCTAGAGAGAACCTCCACAGAAAGAATCCTTAAACTGTACCTGACTAAAGGAAGTATTGGATGTCACAGAACAAAGCTGTGTGTAATAGCCTGAAGTCCAACAATTATATAGAGATATAGACCCAGATGATGTAACATTATATAGAGATATAGACCCAGATGATGTAACATTATATAGAGATATCGACCCAGATGATGTAACATTATATAGAGATATAGACCCAGATGATGTAACATTATATAGAGATATAGACCCAGATGATGTAACATTATATAGAGATATCGACCCAGATGATGTAACATTATATAGAGATATCGACCCAGATGATGTAACATTATATAGAGATATCGACCCAGATGATGCTATAGACCCAGATGATTTAACAGTATAGAGATATAGACCCAGATGATGTAACATTATATAGAGATATAGACCCAGATGATTAACATTATGTAGAGATATAGACCCAGATGATGTAACATTAGAGAGATATAGACCCAGATGATGTAACATTATAGAGATATAGACCCAGATGATGTAACATTATATAGAGATATAGACCCAGATGATGTAACATTAGAGAGATATAGACCCAGATGATGTAACATTATAGAGATATAGACCCAGATGATGTAACATTATATAGAGATATAGACCCAGATGATGTAACATTATATAGAGATATAGACCCAGATGATGTAACATTATATAGAGATATAGACCCAGATGATGTAACATTATATAGAGATATCGACCCAGATGATGCTATAGACCCAGATGATTTAACAGTATAGAGATATAGACCCAGATGATGTAACATTACATAGAGATATAGACCCAGATGATTAACATTATGTAGAGATATAGACCCAGATGATGTAACATTAGAGAGATATAGACCCAGATGATGTAACATTATATAGAGATATAGACCCAGATGATGTAACAGTATAGAGATATAGACCCAGATGATGTAACCTTATATAGAGATATAGACCCAGATGATGTAACATTATGTAGAGATATAGACCCAAATGATGTAACATTAGAGAGATATAGATCCAGATTATGTAACATTAGAGAGATATAGACCCAGATGATGTAACATTAGAGAGATATAGACCCAGATGATGTAACATTATATAGAGATATAGACCCAGATGATGTAACAGTATAGAGATATAGACCCAGATGATGTAACATTAGAGAGATATCGACCCAGATGATGTAACGGTATAGAGATATAGACCCAGATGATGTAACATTATAGAGATATAGACCCAGATGATGTAACATTATATAGAGATATAGACCCAGATGATGTAACGGTATAGAGATATAGACCCAGATGATGTAACAGAGAGATATAGACCCAGATTATGTTTTTAGGGAGATATAGACCCAGATGATCTAACAGTATAGAGATATAGACCCAGATGATGTAACAGAGAGATATAGACCCAGATTATGTTTTTAGGGAGATATAGACCCAGATGATCTAACAGTATAGAGATATATACCCAGATGATGTAACATTAGAGAGATATAGACCCAGATTATGTTTTAGGGAGATATAGACCCAGATTATGTTTTTAGAGAGATGTACCTTAGATATTGGTTTCCATAGAATGGTTCCAGACTTGTCTCCTGAATTCAAAATGCAACTCATCTGGTGAAGTTATTTCCCCTTTAACTCACTCTGCCGCAGGATATTACATCATACTTCCCAGTTCCTTTGGGGGAACCCCCTCCAGCAATATTTAGATATTAAATAGCATTGGAATATTTCATAATTTGGTTGACTAATATAGGCCTAAAGGTTTTATTTTTTCAGATATAAACATAACATCTAGTGGATAGAGAGTTGGACTAGTAACCGAAAGGTTAAAGGTTAAAGTTGGTTTCTGGTTGTGAAACGTGCTATTAAGGGAAAAGGAAGCAGACGAGAATTTTAATTTCTCTGTAATATAACGTTATACGGTCCACGCTGTGGCTGAACTTAGACAGGGTGGGGATTTGGATCTGTAGAGCTGGGTAGGGTTTCAGTGCAAGGGAGAGAAATATGGAGGTAACGGGATAGAGGAAGAACGAGAGAGGGAATGGTAGAGAAACATGGAGGGAACGGGATAGAGGAAGAACGAGAGGGGGAACAGGAGAGAGGAAGAACGAGATAGGGAATGGGAGAGAAACATGGAGGGAACGGGATAGAGGAAGAACGAGAGGGGGAACGGGAGAGAGGAAGAACGAGAGAGGGAATGGGAGAGAGGAAGAACGAGAGAGGGAATGGGAGAGAGGAAGAACGAGAGAGGGAATGGGATAGAGGAAGAAAGAGAGGGGGAATGGGAGAGAGGAAGAACGAGAGGGGGAATGGGAGAGAGGAAGAACGAGAGGGGGAACGGGATAGAGGAAGAACGAGAGAGGGAGGTATGGACAGAGGGCGAGAAAGAGCGAAGCTGGGTAGTATGGACAGAGGGAGAGAAAGAGAGAAGCTAGGTGGTATGGACAGAGGGGGAGAAAGAGAGAAGCTAGGTGGTGTGGACAGAGGGAGAGAAAGAGAGAAGCTAGGTGGTATGGACAGAGGGGGAGAAAGAGAGAAGCTAGGTGGTGTGGACAGAGGGAGAGAAAGAGAGAAGCTAGGTGGTATGGACAGAGGGGGAGAAAGAGAGAAGCTAGGTGGTATGGACAGAGGGAGAGAAAGAGAGAAGCTAGGTGGTATGGACAGAGGGGGAGAAAGAGAGAAGCTAGGTGGTATGGACAGAGGGAGAGAAAGAGAGAAGCTAGGTGGTATGGACAGAGGGGGAGAAAGAGAGAAGCTGGGTGGTATGGACAGATGGGGATAAAGAGAGAAGCTAGGTGGTATGGACAGAGGGAGAGAAAGAGAGAAGCTAGGTGGTATGGACAGAGGGGGAGAAAGAGAGAAGCTAGGTGGTATGGACAGAGGGGGACAATGAGAGAAGCTAGGTGGTATGGACAGAGGGGGAGAAAGAGAGAGGCCCGGAGTTGTCATCATGGGCTGGACAGAGGGAGAAAGAGAGAGGCCCAGAGTTGTCATCATGGGCTGGACAGAGGGAGAAAGAGAGAGGCCCAGAGTTGTCATCATGGGTTGGACAGAGGGAGGAAGAGAGAGGCCCAGAGTTGTCATCATGGACTGGACAGAGGGGGAGAGACAGAGGCCCAGAGTTGTCATCATAGACTGGACAGAGGGAGAGAGAGAAAGGCCCAGAGTTGTCATCATGGGCTGGACAGAGGGAGAAAGAGAGGCCCAGAGTTGTCATCATGGACTGTGACAGAGTTCCCTCCCTGACTAGGGTGGTTGCCGTGGTTCCTATTGTTTGGAGGAAGCCACAGGGATAGGGACGTGTCCCAAAAGGCACTCCATTCCCTACATTAGTGCACTACTTTTGACCACAACCCTATGAGCCCTGGTGGAAAGTAGTGCACTACTTTTGACCACTACCCTATGAGCCCTGGTGGAAAGTAGTGCACTACTTTTGACCACTACCCTATGAGCCCTGGTGGAAAGTAGTGCACTACTTTTGACCACTACCCTATGAGCCCTGGTGGAAAGTAGTGCACTACTTTTGACCACTACCCTATGAGCCCTGGTGGAAAGTAGTGCACTACTTTTGACCACTACCCTATGAGCCCTGGTGGAAAGTAGTGCACTACTTTTGACCACTACCCTATGAGCCCTGGTGGAAAGTAGTGCACTACTTTTGACCACTACCCTATGAGCCCTGGTGGAAAGTAGTGCACTACTTTTGACCACTACCCTATGAGCCCTGGTGGAAAGTAGTGCACTACTTTTGACCACAACCCTATGAGCCCTGGTGGAAAGTAGTGCACTACTTTTGACCACTACCCTATGAGCCCTGGTGGAAAGTAGTGCACTACTTTTGACCACTACCCTATGAGCCCTGGTGGAAAGTAGTGCACTACTTTTGACCACTACCCTATGAGCCCTGGTGGAAAGTAGTGCACTACTTTTGACCACTACCCTATGAGCCCTGGTGGAAAGTAGTGCACTACTTTTGACCACTACCCTATGAGCCCTGGTGGAAAGTAGTGCACTAGGGAACCATTGAAACACAGTGGACCTGCTCTTTTTTTTGTCGTTGCTGATTGTGTCCTAGACTTGGCCAGAATCTTTCTCTGTGTCGTGTTGCTCTTTCTCTATTCCCATTATTCTTTTCTCCGTCTCAGTCACCATTTCACCTCCTGCTACTGTAATTCAGTCACTGTTTCACCTTCTGCTACTGTAATTCAGTCACTGTTGCACCTCCTGCTACTGTAATTCAGCCTCCTGCTACTGTAATTCAGCCACTGTTTCACCTCCTGCTACTGTAATTCAGCCACTGTTTCACCTCCTGCTACTGTAATTCAGCCACTGTTTCACCTCCTGCTACTGTAATTCAGCCACTGTTTCACCTCCTGCTACTGTAATTCAGCCACTGTTTCACCTCCTGCTACTGTAATTCAGCCACTGTTTCACCTCCTGCTACTGTAATTCAGTCACCGTTTCACCTCCTGCTACTGTAATTCAGCCACTGTTTCACCTCCTGCTACTGTAATTCAGCCACTGTTTCACCTCCTGCTACTGTAATTCAGCCACTGTTTCACCTCCTGCTACTGTAATTCAGCCACTGTTTCACCTCCTGCTACTGTAATTCAGCCACTGTTTCACCTCCTGCTACTGTAATTCAGCCACTGTTTCACCTCCTGCTACTGTAATTCAGTCACTGTTTCACCTCCTGCTACTGTAATTCAGTCACTGTTTCACCTCCTGCTACTGTAATTCAGTCACTGTTGCACCTCCTGCTACTGTTATTCAGTCACCGTTGCACCTCCTGCTACTGTAATTCAGTCACTGTTTCACCTCCTGCTACTGTAATTCAGTCACTGTTTCACCTCCTGCTACTGTAATTCAGCCACTGTTTCAAATCCTGCTACTGTTATTCAGCCACTGTTTCACCTCCTGCTACTGTAATTCAGCCAGTGTCAAAGGTTGTGCGGCTATTAAAGGTGCGTGACTGCCACCTAGTGTTAGTTTGAAACATTACTCCTCCTTGGTCACACTGACTCATTCTCCTTTCTTTCTTTGTTTCCGTGATCCCAGAGTGTGTGCAGGCTTTTTGTCCAGCCAGAACTAATCAACTGTGATCATCAAGGCCCCCTCCCTCCTGATTAGCTCAGCGGAACCAGATGTGTGTTAAGGCTGGGCTGAAACTAAAGCCTGCGCACACACCCTCTTTTACGAAGTCTAAAATTGTCGTTATCTCCTCCCAGTCATCGTTTAGAGGTGCGGTCCCAGGTGGCTCAGGCCTTCCTGTCTAAGTTCCAGCTGTCCTCTGAAGAGATGGACACACTACGAGGGGTAAGAGACGCACCCGTCACGGAGGACTTCTTCAAGGCTCTGAGCAGAGTGAAGAACATCCATGAAGACGTCAGGATTCTCCTGAGGACCAACCAGCAGACTGCAGGGTGAGAGACAAACTGTATATACAGAGCACTCTGTAGTATTCAGACCCCTTCCCCTTTACCACATTTTGTTACTTCACAGCCTTATTCTAAAATGGATTCAATTGTTTTTTTGTTTTTGTTTTACCTCAGTCTACGCACAATACCCCATAATGACATCACAATACCCCATAACGACATCACAATACCCCATAATGACATCACAATACCCCATAATGACATCACAATACCCCATAACGACATCACAATACCCCATAATGACATCACAATACCCCATAATGACATCACAATACCCCATAATGACATCACAATACCCCATAACGACATCACAATACCCCATAATGACATCACAATACCCCATAATGACATCACAATACCCCATAACGACATCACAATACCCCATAATGACATCACAATACCCCATAACGACATCACAATACCCCATAACGACATCACAATACCCCATAATGACATCACAATACCCCATAACCACATCACAATACCCCATAATGACATCACAATACCCCATAATGACATCACAATACCCCATAATGACATCACAATACCCCATAATGACATCACAATACCCCATAATGACATCACAATACCCCATAATGACATCACAATACCCCATAATGACAAAGCAAAAACAGGTTTTTAGAAATGTTTGATAATTTGATACCTGAAAAATCATATTTACATAAGTATTCAGACCCTTTATTCAGTACTTTGTTGAAGCACCTTTGGCAGTGATTACAGCCTCGAGTCGTCTTGGGTATGATGCTACAAGTTTGGCACACCTGTATTTGGGTAGTTACTCCCATTCTTCTCTACAGATTCTCTCAAGCTCTGTCAGGTTGGATGGGGAGCGTCGCTGCACAGCTCTTTTCAGGTCTCTCTAGAGATGTTCGATCGGGTTCAAGTCTGGGCTCTGGCTGAGCCACTCAAGAACATTCAGAGACTTGTGCAAAAGCCACTCCTATGTTATCTTGGTTGTGTACTTAGGGTCGTTGTCCTGTTGGAAGGTGAACCTTCGCCCCAGTCTGAGGTCCTGAGCGCTCTGGAGCAGGTTTTCATCAAGGATCTCTCTGTACTTTACTCCGTTCATCAAATCAAATCAAATTTATTTATATAGCCCTTCGTACATCAGCTGATATCTCAAAGTGCTGTACAGAAACCCAGCCTAAAACCCCAAACAGCAGGCAATGCAGGTGTAGAAGCACGGTGGCTAGGAAAAACTCCCTAGAAAGGCCAAAACCTAGGAAGAAACCTAGAGAGGAACCAGGCTATCATCTTTCCCTCGATCCTGACTAGTCTCCCAGTCCCTGACACTGAAAAGCATCCCCACAGCATGATGCTGCCACCACCATGCTTCACCGTAGGGATGGTGCCAGGTTTCCTCCAGACGTGATGCTTGGCATTCAGGCCAAAGAGTTTAATATTGGTTTCATCAGACCAGAGAATCTTGTTTCTCACGGTCTTAGTCTTTAGGTGCCTGTTGGCAAATTCCAAGCAGGCTGTCATGTGCCTTTTACTGACGAGTGGCTTCCGTCTGGCTACTCTACCATAAAGGCCTTATTGGTGTAGGGCTGCAGAGATTGTTGTCCTTCTGGAAGGTTCTGCCATCGTCACAGAGGAACGCTGGAGCTCTGTCAGAGTGACCATCGGGGTTCTTCTCCCCCCGATTGCTCAGTTTGGCCAGACGGCCAGCTCTAGGAGGAGTCTTGGTGGTTCCAAACTTCTTGCATTTGGAGGCCACTGCGTTCTTGGGGACCTTCAATGCTGTATAAATGTTTAGGCACCCTTTCCCAGATTTGTGCCTCGACACAATCCTGTCTCGGAGCTCTGGGGACTATTCCTTCGACCTCATGGCTTGGTTTCTGCTCTGACATTCACTGTCAACTGTGGAACCTTATATAGACAGGTGTGTGCCTTTCCAAATCAAGTCCAATCAATTGAATTTACCACAGGTGGACTCCAATCAAGTTGTAGAAACATCTCAAGGATGATCAATGGAAACAGGATGCACCTGAGCTCCATTTAGAGTCTCATAGCAAAGGGTCTGAATACTTATGTAAATAAGGTATTTCTGCTTTTTACTTTGAATAAATTAGCTAAAATGTCTAAACCAATTTCTTTGCTTTGTCATTTTGTGTATTGTTTGTAGATTGCTGAGGATTTTTATTTTTTATTTAATCCATTTTAGAAGAAGGCTGTAACGTAACAACATGTGGGGAAAAAGTCAAGGGGTCTGAATACTTTCCGAATGCCCTGTATGTGAAACTCAATTGTAATATGCCTTTTCTTATTCCGGTTGTTAAACGTGTCTCCCATCCAGGCTGGACATCATGGAGCAGATGGCTGTGTTACAGGAGACGTCCTACGAACAGCTCTACCGCTGGACACAGAGTGAGCACTCATTCATCCATCCTCTCATTCATTCATCCATCCTCTCATTCATTCATCCATCCTCTCAATCATTCATCCATCCTTTCATTCATTCATCCATCCTTTCATTCATTCATCCATCCTCTCATTCATTCATCCATCCTCTCATTCATTCATCCATCCTTTCATTCATTCATCCATCCTCTCATTCATTCATACACCGACTGGGTTCATGGACTGAATTCTAACCTAATGCTAACGTGTTCACTTAGTCTCCCATTGACGTTGATGCGTGGACCTAGGTAGGATTCACCCCATATTGCGAGATTTAGCATTTAAGTACTGACACATTCTAATCTCGCTCTCTCTTTCTCTTTCTCTCTCTCTCTCTCTCTCTCTCTCTCTCTCTCTCTCCCTCTCCCTCTCCCTCTCCCTCTCTGTCTCTCTCTCTGTCTCTCTCTCTCTCTCTCTCTCTCTCTCTCTCTCTCTCTCTCTCTCTGTCTCTCTGTCTCTCTGTCTCTCTGTCTCTCTGTCTCTCTCTCTCTCTCTCTCTCTCTCTCTCTCTCTCTCTCTCTCTCTCTCTCTCTGTCTCTGTCTCTCTCTCTCTCTCTCTCTCTCTCTCTCTCTCTCTCTCTCTCTCTCTCTCTCTCTCTCTCTGTCTCTCTCCTCTCTCCTCTCTCTCTCTCTCTTCTCTCTCTCTCTTCTCTCTCTCTCTCTCTCTCTCTCTCTCTCTCTCTCTTCTCTCTCTCTCTCTCTTCTCTCTCTTCTCTCTTCTCTCTTCTCTCTTCTCTCTCTCTCTCTCTCTCTCTTCTCTCTCTTCTCTCTTCTCTCTTCTCTCTTCTCTCTTCTCTCTTCTCTCTCTTCTCTCTTCTCTCTTCTCTCTCTCTCTCTTCTCTCTTCTCTCTCTCTCTCTCTGTCTCTCTCTCTCTGTCTCTGTCTCTGTCTCTGTCTCTCTCTCTTTTCTCTCTCTCTCTCTCTCTCTCTCTAGACGAGTGTCGTGGTCTGACCCAGGAGTCCTGTGACATCAGTCCAGTGCTTAGTCAGGCTATGGAGGCCTTGCAGGACCGCCCTGTTCTCTACAAGTAAGCACCACACACACCTTTATATATATATATATATATGAAATCATTAATGCACTTGATTAAAAAGTGCATTAATGTGGATTAAAGTTGATTTATCAAATGCCTTTGATTCAGTTTACCATGAATTGTTGCTAGCTAGACTGGTCATTGGTCTCAGTGAAGGGGCAGTAAATTGGTTTAGGAACTAATCTTTCTGACACAACACAATGTGTTATATACTGACAATCACAAGTCTACCTTTCTGACACAACACAATGTGTTATATACTGACAATCACAAGTCTACCTTTCTGACACAACACAATGTGTTATATACTGACAATCACAAGTCTACCTTTCTGACACAACACAATGTGTTATATACTGACAATCACAAGTCTACCTTTCTGACACAACACAATGTGTTATATACTGACAATCACAAGTCTACCTTTCTGACACAACACAATGTGTTATATACTGACAATCACAAGTCTACCTTTCTGACACAACACAATGTGTTATATACTGACAATCACAAGTCTACCTTTCTGACACAACACAATGTGTTATATACTGACACTCACAAGTCTACCTTTCTGACACAACACAATGTGTTATATACTGACAATCACAAGTCTACCTTTCTGACACAACACAATGTGTTATATACTGACAATCACAAGTCTACCTTTCTGACAGAACACAATGTGTTATATACTGACAATCACAAGTCTACCTTTCTGACACAACACAATGTGTTATATACTGACAATCACAAGTCTACCTTTCTGACACAACACAATGTGTTATATACTGACAATCACAAGTCTACCTTTCTGACACAACACAATGTGTTATATACTGACAATCACAAGTCTACCTTTCTGACACAACACAATGTGTTATATACTGACAATCACAAGTCTACCTTTCTGACAGAACACAATGTGTTATATACTGACAATCACAAGTCTACCTTTCTGACACAACACAATGTGTTATATACTGACAATCACAAGTCTACCTTTCTGACAGAACACAATGTGTTATATACTGACAATCACAAGTCTACCTTTCTGACAGAACACAATGTGTTATATACTGACAATCACAAGTCTACCTTTCTGACAGAACACAATGTGTTATATACTGACAATCACAAGTCTACCTTTCTGACACAACACTGTGTTATATACTGACAATCACAAGTCTACCTTTCTGACACAACACAATGTGTTATATACTGACAATCACAAGTCTACCTTTCTGACAGAACACAATGTGTTATATACTGACAATCACAAGTCTACCTTTCTGACACAACACAATGTGTTATATACTGACAATCACAAGTCTACCTTTCTGACACAACACAATGTGTTATATACTGACAATCACAAGTCTACCTTTCTGACAGAACACAATGTGTTATATACTGACAATCACAAGTCTACCTTTCTGACACAACACAATGTGTTATATACTGACAATCACAAGTCTACCTTTCTGACACAACACAATGTGTTATATACTGACAATCACAAGTCTACCTTTCTGACACAACACAATGTGTTATATACTGACAATCACAAGTCTACCTTTCTGACAGAACACAATGTGTTATATACTGACACTCACAAGTCTACCTTTCTGACACAACACAATGTGTTATATACTGACACTCACAAGTCTACCTTTCTGACAGAACACAATGTGTTATATACTGACAATCACAAGTCTACCTTTCTGACACAACACAATGTGTTATATACTGACAATCACAAGTCTACCTTTCTGACACAACACAATGTGTTATATACTGACAATCACAAGTCTACCTTTCTGACACAACACAATGTGTTATATACTGACAATCACAAGTCTACCTTTCTGACACAACACAATGTGTTATATACTGACAATCACAAGTCTACCTTTCTGACAGAACACAATGTGTTATATACTGACAATCACAAGTCTACCTTTCTGACACAACACAATGTGTTATATACTGACAATCACAAGTCTACCTTTCTGACACAACACAATGTGTTATATACTGACAATCACAAGTCTACCTTTCTGACACAACACAATGTGTTATATACTGACAATCACAAGTCTACCTTTCTGACAGAACACAATGTGTTATATACTGACAATCACAAGTCTACCTTTCTGACAGAACACAATGTGTTATATACTGACAATCACAAGTCTACCTTTCTGACAGAACACAATGTGTTATATACTGACAATCACAAGTCTACCTTTCTGACACAACACAATGTGTTATATACTGACAATCACAAGTCTACCTTTCTGACAGAACACAATGTGTTATATACTGACAATCACAAGTCTACCTTTCTGACAGAACACAATGTGTTATATACTGACAATCACAAGTCTACCTTTCTGACAGAACACAATGTGTTATATACTGACAATCACAAGTCTACCTTTCTGACACAACACAATGTGTTATATACTGACAATCACAAGTCTACCTTTCTGACACAACACTGTGTTATATACTGACAATCACAAGTCTACCTTTCTGACACAACACAATGTGTTATATACTGACAATCACAAGTCTACCTTTCTGACACAACACAATGTGTTATATACTGACAATCACAAGTCTACCTTTCTGACAGAACACAATGTGTTATATACTGACAATCACAAGTCTACCTTTCTGACACAACACAATGTGTTATATACTGACAATCACAAGTCTACCTTTCTGACACAACACTGTGTTATATACTGACAATCACAAGTCTACCTTTCTGACAGAACACAATGTGTTATATACTGACAATCACAAGTCTACCTTTCTGACAGAACACAATGTGTTATATACTGACAATCACAAGTCTACCTTTCTGACACAACACAATGTGTTATATACTGACACTCACAAGTCTACCTTTCTGACACAACACAATGTGTTATATACTGACAATCACAAGTCTACCTTTCTGACACAACACAATGTGTTATATACTGACAATCACAAGTCTACCTTTCTGACACAACACAATGTGTTATATACTGACAATCACAAGTCTACCTTTCTGACAGAACACAATGTGTTATATACTGACAATCACAAGTCTACCTTTCTGACACAACACAATGTGTTATATACTGACAATCACAAGTCTACCTTTCTGACACAACACAATGTGTTATATACTGACAATCACAAGTCTACCTTTCTGACACAACACAATGTGTTATATACTGACAATCACAAGTCTACCTTTCTGACAGAACACAATGTGTTATATACTGACAATCACAAGTCTACCTTTCTGACAGAACACAATGTGTTATATACTGACAATCACAAGTCTACCTTTCTGACAGAACACAATGTGTTATATACTGACAATCACAAGTCTACCTTTCTGACACAACACAATGTGTTATATACTGACAATCACAAGTCTACCTTTCTGACACAACACAATGTGTTATATACTGACAATCACAAGTCTACCTTTCTGACACAACACAATGTGTTATATACTGACAATCACAAGTCTACCTTTCTGACAGAACACAATGTGTTATATACTGACAATCACAAGTCTACCTTTCTGACACAACACAATGTGTTATATACTGACAATCACAAGTCTACCTTTCTGACACAACACAATGTGTTATATACTGACAATCACAAGTCTACCTTTCTGACAGAACACAATGTGTTATATACTGACAATCACAAGTCTACCTTTCTGACACAACACAATGTGTTATATACTGACAATCACAAGTCTACCTTTCTGACACAACACAATGTGTTATATACTGACAATCACAAGTCTACCTTTCTGACAGAACACAATGTGTTATATACTGACAATCACAAGTCTACCTTTCTGACACAACACAATGTGTTATATACTGACAATCACAAGTCTACCTTTCTGACACAAAACAATGTGTTATATACTGACAATCACAAGTCTACCTTTCTGACACAACACAATGTGTTATATACTGACAATCACAAGTCTACCTTTCTGACAGAACACAATGTGTTATATACTGACAATCACAAGTCTACCTTTCTGACACAACACAATGTGTTATATACTGACAATCACAAGTCTACCTTTCTGACAGAACACAATGTGTTATATACTGACACTCACAAGTCTACCTTTCTGACACAACACAATGTGTTATATACTGACAATGACAAGTCTACCTTTCTGACAGAACACAATGTGTTATATACTGACAATCACAAGTCTACCTTTCTGACAGAACACAATGTGTTATATACTGACACTCACAAGTCTACCTTTCTGACACAACACAATGTGTTATATACTGACAATGACAAGTCTACCTTTCTGACAGAACACAATGTGTTATATACTGACAATCACAAGTCTACCTTTCTGACAGAACACAATGTGTTATATACTGACACTCACAAGTCTACCTTTCTGACACAACACAATGTGTTATATACTGACAATCACAAGTCTACCTTTCTGACACAACACAATGTGTTATATACTGACAATCACAAGTCTACCTTTCTGACACAACACAATGTGTTATATACTGACAATCACAAGTCTACCTTTCTGACAGAACACAATGTGTTATATACTGACAATCACAAGTCTACCTTTCTGACACAACACAATGTGTTATATACTGACAATCACAAGTCTACCTTTCTGACAGAACACAATGTGTTATATACTGACAATCACAAGTCTACCTTTCTGACAGAACACAATGTGTTATATACTGACAATCACAAGTCTACCTTTCTGACAGAACACAATGTGTTATATACTGACAATCACAAGTCTACCTTTCTGACAGAACACAATGTGTTATATACTGACAATCACAAGTCTACCTTTCTGACACAACACAATGTGTTATATACTGACAATCACAAGTCTACCTTTCTGACAGAACACAATGTGTTATATACTGACAATCACAAGTCTACCTTTCTGACACAACACAATGTGTTATATACTGACAATGACAAGTCTACCTTTCTGACAGAACACAATGTGTTATATACTGACAATCACAAGTCTACCTTTCTGACAGAACACAATGTGTTATATACTGACAATCACAAGTCTACCTTTCTGACACAACACAATGTGTTATATACTGACAATCACAAGTCTACCTTTCTGACAGAACACAATGTGTTATATACTGACAATCACAAGTCTACCTTTCTGACAGAACACAATGTGTTATATACTGACAATCACAAGTCTACCTTTCTGACACAACACAATGTGTTATATACTGACACTCACAAGTCTACCTTTCTGACAGAACACAATGTGTTATATACTGACAATCACAAGTCTACCTTTCTGACACAACACAATGTGTTATATACTGACACTCACAAGTCTACCTTTCTGACACAACACAATGTGTTATATACTGACAATCACAAGTCTACCTTTCTGACAGAACACAATGTGTTATATACTGACAATCACAAGTCTACCTTTCTGACACAACACAATGTGTTATATACTGACAATCACAAGTCTACCTTTCTGACACAACACAATGTGTTATATACTGACAATCACAAGTCTACCTTTCTGACACAACACAATGTGTTATATACTGACAATCACAAGTCTACCTTTCTGACACAACACAATGTGTTATATACTGACAATCACAAGTCTACCTTTCTGACAGAACACAATGTGTTATATACTGACAATCACAAGTCTACCTTTCTGACACAACACAATGTGTTATATACTGACAATCACAAGTCTACCTTTCTGACAGAACACAATGTGTTATATACTGACAATCACAAGTCTACCTTTCTGACACAACACAATGTGTTATATACTGACAATCACAAGTCTACCTTTCTGACAGAACACAATGTGTTATATACTGACAATCACAAGTCTACCTTTCTGACAGAACACAATGTGTTATATACTGACAATCACAAGTCTACCTTTCTGACACAACACAATGTGTTATATACTGACAATCACAAGTCTACCTTTCTGACACAACACAATGTGTTATATACTGACAATCACAAGTCTACCTTTCTGACACAACACAATGTGTTATATACTGACAATCACAAGTCTACCTTTCTGACACAACACAATGTGTTATATACTGACAATCACAAGTCTACCTTTCTGACAGAACACAATGTGTTATATACTGACAATCACAAGTCTACCTTTCTGACAGAACACAATGTGTTATATACTGACAATCACAAGTCTACCTTTCTGACAGAACACAATGTGTTATATACTGACAATCACAAGTCTACCTTTCTGACACAACACAATGTGTTCTATACTGACAATCACAAGTCTACCTTTCTGACACAAAACAATGTGTTATATACTGACAATCACAAGTCTACCTTTCTGACACAACACAATGTGTTATATACTGACAATCACAAGTCTACCTTTCTGACAGAACACAATGTGTTATATACTGACAATCACAAGTCTACCTTTCTGACAGAACACAATGTGTTATATACTGACAATCACAAGTCTACCTTTCTGACACAACACAATGTGTTATATACTGACAATCACAAGTCTACCTTTCTGACACAACACAATGTGTTATATACTGACAATCACAAGTCTACCTTTCTGACAGAACACAATGTGTTATATACTGACAATCACAAGTCTACCTTTCTGACACAACACAATGTGTTATATACTGACAATCACAAGTCTACCTTTCTGACACAACACAATGTGTTATATACTGACAATCACAAGTCTACCTTTCTGACAGAACACAATGTGTTATATACTGACAATCACAAGTCTACCTTTCTGACACAACACAATGTGTTATATACTGACAATCACAAGTCTACCTTTCTGACAGAACACAATGTGTTATATACTGACAATCACAAGTCTACCTTTCTGACAGAACACAATGTGTTATATACTGACAATCACAAGTCTACCTTTCTGACACAACACAATGTGTTATATACTGACAATCACAAGTCTACCTTTCTGACAGAACACAATGTGTTATATACTGACAATCACAAGTCTACCTTTCTGACAGAACACAATGTGTTATATACTGACAATCACAAGTCTACCTTTCTGACACAACACAATGTGTTATATACTGACAATCACAAGTCTACCTTTCTGACAGAACACAATGTGTTATATACTGACAATCACAAGTCTACCTTTCTGACACAACACAATGTGTTATATACTGACAATCACAAGTCTACCTTTCTGACAGAACACAATGTGTTATATACTGACAATCACAAGTCTACCTTTCTGACACAACACAATGTGTTATATACTGACAATCACAAGTCTACCTTTCTGACAGAACACAATGTGCTATATACTGACAATCACAAGTCTACCTTTCTGACACAACACAATGTGTTATATACTGACAATCACAAGTCTACCTTTCTGACACAACACAATGTGTTATATACTGACAATCACAAGTCTACCTTTCTGACACAACACAATGTGTTATATACTGACAATCACAAGTCTACCTTTCTGACAGAACACAATGTGTTATATACTGACAATCACAAGTCTACCTTTCTGACACAACACAATGTGTTATATACTGACAATCACAAGTCTACCTTTCTGACACAACACAATGTGTTATATACTGACAATCACAAGTCTACCTTTCTGACAGAACACAATGTGTTATATACTGACAATCACAAGTCTACCTTTCTGACAGAACACAATGTGTTATATACTGACAATCACAAGTCTACCTTTCTGACACAACACAATGTGTTATATACTGACAATCACAAGTCTACCTTTCTGACAGAACACAATGTGTTATATACTGACAATCACAAGTCTACCTTTCTGACACAACACAATGTGTTATATACTGACAATCACAAGTCTACCTTTCTGACAGAACACAATGTGTTATATACTGACAATCACAAGTCTACCTTTCTGACACAACACAATGTGTTATATACTGACAATCACAAGTCTACCTTTCTGACAGAACACAATGTGCTATATACTGACAATCACAAGTCTACCTTTCTGACACAACACAATGTGTTATATACTGACAATCACAAGTCTACCTTTCTGACACAACACAATGTGTTATATACTGACAATCACAAGTCTACCTTTCTGACACAACACAATGTGTTATATACTGACAATCACAAGTCTACCTTTCTGACAGAACACAATGTGTTATATACTGACAATCACAAGTCTACCTTTCTGACACAACACAATGTGTTATATACTGACAATCACAAGTCTACCTTTCTGACACAACACAATGTGTTATATACTGACAATCACAAGTCTACCTTTCTGACAGAACACAATGTGTTATATACTGACAATCACAAGTCTACCTTTCTGACACAAAACAATGTGTTATATACTGACAATCACAAGTCTACCTTTCTGACACAACACAATGTGTTATATACTGACAATCACAAGTCTACCTTTCTGACAGAACACAATGTGTTATATACTGACAATCACAAGTCTACCTTTCTGACAGAACACAATGTGTTATATACTGACAATCACAAGTCTACCTTTCTGACAGAACACAATGTGTTATATACTGACAATCACAAGTCTACCTTTCTGACAGAACACAATGTGTTATATACTGACAATCACAAGTCTACCTTTCTGACAGAACACAATGTGTTATATACTGACAATCACAAGTCTACCTTTCTGACAGAACACAATGTGTTATATACTGACAATCACAAGTCTACCTTTCTGACACAACACAATGTGTTATATACTGACAATCACAAGTCTACCTTTCTGACAGAACACAATGTGTTATATACTGACAATCACAAGTCTACCTTTCTGACACAACACAATGTGTTATATACTGACAATCACAAGTCTACCTTTCTGACACAACACAATGTGTTATATACTGACAATCACAAGTCTACCTTTCTGACAGAACACAATGTGTTATATACTGACAATCACAAGTCTACCTTTCTGACACAACACAATGTGTTATATACTGACAATCACAAGTCTACCTTTCTGACAGAACACAATGTGTTATATACTGACAATCACAAGTCTACCTTTCTGACACAACACAATGTGTTATATACTGACAATCACAAGTCTACCTTTCTGACACAACACAATGTGTTATATACTGACAATCACAAGTCTACCTTTCTGACACAACACAATGTGTTATATACTGACAATCACAAGTCTACCTTTCTGACACAACACAATGTGTTATATACTGACAATCACAAGTCTACCTTTCTGACACAACACAATGTGTTATATACTGACAATCACAAGTCTACCTTTCTGACACAACACAATGTGTTATATACTGACAATCACAAGTCTACCTTTCTGACACAACACAATGTGTTATATACTGACAATCACAAGTCTACCTTTCTGACAGAACACAATGTGTTATATACTGACAATCACAAGTCTACCTTTCTGACACAACACAATGTGTTATATACTGACACTCACAAGTCTACCTTTCTGACAGAACACAATGTGTTATATACTGATAATCACAAGTCTACCTTTCTGACAGAACACAATGTGTTATATACTGACAATCACAAGTCTACCTTTCTGACAGAACACAATGTGTTATATACTGACAATCACAAGTCTACCTTTCTGACAGAACACAATGTGTTATATACTGACAATCACAAGTCTACCTTTCTGACACAACACAATGTGTTATATACTGACAATCACAAGTCTACCTTTCTGACAGAACACAATGTGTTATATACTGACAATCACAAGTCTACCTTTCTGACAGAACACAATGTGTTATATACTGACAATCACAAGTCTACCTTTCTGACACAACACAATGTGTTATATACTGACAATCACAAGTCTACCTTTCTGACAGAACACAATGTGTTATATACTGACAATCACAAGTCTACCTTTCTGACAGAACACAATGTGTTATATACTGACAATCACAAGTCTACCTTTCTGACAGAACACAATGTGTTATATACTGACAATCACAAGTCTACCTTTCTGACAGAACACAATGTGTTATATACTGACAATCACAAGTCTACCTTTCTGACACAACACAATGTGTTATATACTGACAATCACAAGTCTACCTTTCTGACACAACACAATGTGTTATATACTGACAATCACAAGTCTACCTTTCTGACAGAACACAATGTGTTATATACTGACAATCACAAGTCTACCTTTCTGACACAACACAATGTGTTATATACTGACAATCACAAGTCTACCTTTCTGACAGAACACAATGTGTTATATACTGACAATCACAAGTCTACCTTTCTGACAGAACACAATGTGTTATATACTGACAATCACAAGTCTACCTTTCTGACACAACACAATGTGTTATATACTGACAATCACAAGTCTACCTTTCTGACACAACACAATGTGTTATATACTGACAATCACAAGTCTACCTTTCTGACAGAACACAATGTGTTATATACTGACAATCACAAGTCTACCTTTCTGACAGAACACAATGTGTTATATACTGACAATCACAAGTCTACCTTTCTGACACAACACAATGTGTTATATACTGACACTCACAAGTCTACCTTTCTGACAGAACACAATGTGTTATATACTGACAATCACAAGTCTACCTTTCTGACACAACACAATGTGTTATATACTGACAATCACAAGTCTACCTTTCTGACACAACACAATGTGTTATATACTGACAATCACAAGTCTACCTTTCTGACAGAACACAATGTGTTATATACTGACAATCACAAGTCTACCTTTCTGACAGAACACAATGTGTTATATACTGACAATCACAAGTCTACCTTTCTGACACAACACAATGTGTTATATACTGACAATCACAAGTCTACCTTTCTGACACAACACAATGTGTTATATACTGACAATCACAAGTCTACCTTTCTGACACAACACAATGTGTTATATACTGACAATCACAAGTCTACCTTTCTGACACAACACAATGTGTTATATACTGACAATCACAAGTCTACCTTTCTGACACAACACAATGTGTTATATACTGACAATCACAAGTCTACCTTTCTGACACAACACAATGTGTTATATACTGACACTCACAAGTCTACCTTTCTGACACAACACAATGTGTTATATACTGACAATCACAAGTCTACCTTTCTGACACAACACAATGTGTTATATACTGACAATCACAAGTCTACCTTTCTGACACAACACAATGTGTTATATACTGACAATCACAAGTCTACCTTTCTGACACAACACAATGTGTTATATACTGACAATCACAAGTCTACCTTTCTGACACAACACAATGTGTTATATACTGACAATCACAAGTCTACCTTTCTGACAGAACACAATGTGTTATATACTGACAATCACAAGTCTACCTTTCTGACAGAACACAATGTGTTATATACTGACAATCACAAGTCTACCTTTCTGACAGAACACAATGTGTTATATACTGACAATCACAAGTCTACCTTTCTGACAGAACACAATGTGTTATATACTGACACTCACAAGTCTACCTTTCTGACAGAACACAATGTGTTATATACTGACAATCACAAGTCTACCTTTCTGACACAACACAATGTGTTATATACTGACAATCACAAGTCTACCTTTCTGACAGAACACAATGTGTTATATACTGACACTCACAAGTCTACCTTTCTGACACAACACAATGTGTTATATACTGACAATCACAAGTCTACCTTTCTGACACAACACAATGTGTTATATACTGACAATCACAAGTCTACCTTTCTGACAGAACACAATGTGTTATATACTGACACTCACAAGTCTACCTTTCTGACACAACACAATGTGTTATATACTGACAATCACAAGTCTACCTTTCTGACACAACACAATGTGTTATATACTGACAATCACAAGTCTACCTTTCTGACAGAACACAATGTGTTATATACTGACACTCACAAGTCTACCTTTCTGACACAACACAATGTGTTATATACTGACAATCACAAGTCTACCTTTCTGACACAACACAATGTGTTATATACTGACAATCACAAGTCTAGCTGTCTAGAGATTAATAAAGGTGTGCCCCAGGGTTCCATTTTAGCTCCTGTGTTGTTCTCAATGATTTGGGAAATGGGATGCAACCAGCAAAGTTCCATCTATATGCAGATGATACAGTTCTATATTCATGTGCTCCTTCTCTGGTTCAGGCTGTTGAAGAGCTGCAGACTGCTTTTCAGTCACTGCAGGCCTCCCTTTATGGTCTCAAACTGGTCTTGGATGTAGAAACAACTAAGTTCATGACCTTTTACCAGAGCTAGAACTCTGCCAGAGAAGGTTAGCATTGTCACGTCTGATGGCTTATTGAAAAAGTGTCATCCTACAAATACCAGGATATGTGGTTGGATGACAAGTTGTCCTTTAAAGTTCATGTGGATAATCTGGTGACAAAACTTCAATTGAAATTGGGTTTTTATTTTCATAATAAGGTTTTCCGCTTATGACTAAAAAGAAGGTTGTTCAGGCCACTTTTCTCTCTGTTATTGATTATGGTGACTTCTTGTATATGGATGCAGCCTCCTCTGTCGTACAGAGACTGGACTCTGTTTATCATGCAGCCTCCTCTGTCTGACAGAGACTGGACTCTGTTTATCATGCAGCCTCCTCTGTTTATCATGTAGCCTCCTCTGTCTAACAGAGACTGGACTCTGTTTATCATGCAGCCTCCTCTGTCGTACAGAGACTGGACTCTGTTTATCATGCAGCCTCCTCTGTTTATCATGTAGCCTCCTCTGTCGTACAGAGACTGGACTCTGTTTATCATGCAGCCTCCTCTGTCTGACAGAGACTGGACTCTGTTTATCATGCAGCCTCCTCTGTCTTACAGAGACTGGACTCTGTTTATCATGCAGCCTCCTCTGTCTAACAGAGACTGGACTCTGTTTATCATGCAGCCTCCTCTGTCTTACAGAGACTGGACTCTGTTTATCATGCAGCCTCCTCTGTCTGACAGAGACTGGACTCTGTTTATCATGCAGCCTCCTCTGTCTAACAGAGACTGGACTCTGTTTATCATGCAGCCTCCTCTGTCTTACAGAGACTGGACTCTGTTTATCATGCAGCCTCCTCTGTCTGACAGAGACTGGACTCTGTTTATCATGCAGCCTCCTCTGTCTTACAGAGACTGGACTCTGTTTATCATGTAGCCTCCTCTGTCTTACAGAGACTGGACTCTGTTTATCATGCAGCCTCCTCTGTCTTACAGAGACTGGACTCTGTTTATCATACAGCCTCCTCTGTTTATCATGCAGCCTCCTCTGTTTATCATGCAGCCTCCTCTGTTTATCATGCATCCTCCTCTGTCTTACAGAGACTGGACTCTGTTTATCATGTAGCCTCCTCTGTCTTACAGAGACTGGACTCTGTTTATCATGCATCCTCCTCTGTCTTACAGAGACTGGACTCTGTTTATCATGTAGCCTCCTCTGTCTTACAGAGACTGGACTCTGTTTATCATGCAGCCTCCTCTGTCGTACAGAGACTGGACTCTGTTTATCATGCAGCCTCCTCTGTCTGACAGAGACTGGACTCTGTTTATCATGCAGCCTCCTCTGTCTGACAGAGACTGGACTCTGTTTATCATGCAGCCTCCTCTGGCTTACAGAGACTGGACTCTGTTTATCATGCAGCCTCCTCTGTCTGACAGAGACTGGACTCTGTTTATCATGCAGCCTCCTCTGTTTATCATGTAGCCTCCTCTGTCTTACAGAGACTGGACTCTGTTTATCATGCATCCTCCTCTGTCTTACAGAGACTGGACTCTGTTTATCATGTAGCCTCCTCTGTCTTACAGAGACTGGACTCTGTTGATCATGCAGCCTCCTCTGTTTATCATGTAACCTCCTCTGTCTGACAGAGACTGGACTCTGTTTATCATGCAGCCTCCTCTGTCTGACAGAGACTGGACTCTGTTTATCATGCAGCCTCCTCTGTCTAACAGAGACTGGACTCTGTTTATCATGCAGCCTCCTCTGTCTGACAGAGACTGGACTCTGTTTATCATGCAGCCTCCTCTGTCTGACAGAGGCTGGACTCTGTTTATCATGCAGCCTCCTCTGTCTGACAGAGACTGGACTCTGTTTATCATGTATCCTCCTCTGTCTTACAGAGACTGGACTCTGTTGATCATGCAGCCTCCTCTGTCTGACAGAGACTGGACTCTGTTTATCATGCAGCCTCCTCTGTCTGACAGAGACTGGACTCTGTTTATCATGCAGCCTCCTCTGTCTGACAGAGACTGGACTCTGTTTATCATGTAGCCTCCTCTGTCTGACAGAGACTGGACTCTGTTTATCATGCAGCCTCCTCTGTCTGACAGAGACTGGACTCTGTTTATCATGCAGCCTCCTCTGTCTTATAGAGACTGGACTCTGTTTATCATGCATCCTCCTCTGTCTTACAGAGACTGGACTCTGTTTATCATGCATCCTCCTCTGTCTGACAGAGACTGGACTCTGTTTATCATGTAGCCTCCTCTGTCTTACAGAGACTGGACTCTGTTTATCATGCAGCCTCCTCTGTCGTACAGAGACTGGACTCTGTTTATCATGCAGCCTCCTCTGTCTTACAGAGACTGGACTCTGTTTATCATGCAGCCTCCTCTGTCGTACAGAGACTGGACTCTGTTTATCATGCAGCCTCTGTCTTATAGAGACTGGACTCTGTTTATCATGCAGCCTCCTCTGTTTATCATGCAGCCTCCTCTGTCTTACAGAGACTGGACTCTGTTTATCATGTAGCCTCCTCCGTCTTACAGAGGCTAGACTCTGTTTATCATGCAGCCTCCTCTGTTTATCATGTAGCCTCCTCCGTCTTACAGAGGCTAGACTCTGTTTATCATGCAGCCTCCTCTGTCTTACAGAGACTGGACTCTGTTTATCATGCAGCCTCCTCTGTCTTACAGAGACTGGACTCTGTTTATCATGCAGCCTCCTCTGTCTTACCTCGTGGTCTTATTTTCTTCTTATTTGGGGTGGGGGGGGGGGGGAGTAAACCCTCTCTCTTCGCCTCTTCCTCTCTGCCACTTCTCACCATCACCACCAGCCGATTGACAACCACTGAAGATGCAGTTCTCTGTCAGGTCCACATGGGGGCACACTTTTCCCATAATGGTCCTGTATGTATGCTGTTCAGCTTCTCAGAGTACACCAGAGATAATCATTACAACAGAGAGGTTAGTCTGACTGTTAACAGTACACCAGAGATAATCATTACACCAGAGAGGTTAGTCTGACTGTCAACATTACACCAGAGATAATCATTACAACAGAGAGGTTAGTCTGACTGTTGACAGTACACCAGAGATAATCATTACAACAGAGAGATTAGTCTGACTGTTAACATTACACCAGAGATAATCATTACAACAGAGAGGTTAGTCTGACTGTTGACAGTACACCAGAGATAATCATTACAACAGAGAGATTAGTCTGACTGTTAACATTACACCAGAGATAATCATTACAACAGAGAGGTTAGTCTGACTGTTAACATTACACCAGAGATAATCATTACAACAGAGAGGTTAGTCTGACTGTTAACATTACACCAGAGATAATCATTAAAACAGAGAGGTTAGTCTGACTGTTAACAGTACACCAGAGATAATCATTACAACAGAGAGGTTAGTCTGACTGTTAACAGTACACCAGAGATAATCATTACACCAGAGAGGTTAGTCTGACTGTTAACAGTACACCAGAGATAATCATTACACCAGAGAGGTTAGTCTGACTGTTGACATTACACCAGAGATAATCATTACAACAGAGAGATTAGTCTGACTGTTAACATTACACCAGAGATAATCATTACACCAGAGAGGTTAGTCTGACTGTTAACAGTACACCAGAGATAATCATTACACCAGAGAGGTTAGTCTGACTGTTAACAGTACACCAGAGATAATCATTACAACAGAGAGGTTAGTCTGACTGTTAACAGTACACCAGAGATAATCATTACACCAGAGAGGTTAGTCTGACTGTTAACAGTACACCAGAGATAATCATTACACCAGAGAGGTTAGTCTGACTGTTAACAGTACACCAGAGATAATCATTACACCAGAGAGGTTAGTCTGACTGTTGACAGTACACCAGAGATAATCATTACAACAGAGAGGTTAGTCTGACTGTTAACAGTACACCAGAGATAATCATTACAACAGAGAGGTTAGTCTGACTGTTAACATTACACCAGAGATAATCATTACAACAGAGAGGTTAGTCTGACTGTTAACAGTACACCAGAGATAATCATTACAACAGAGAGGTTAGTCTGACTGTTAACATTACACCAGAGATAATCATTACAACAGAGAGGTTAGTCTGACTGTTAACAGTACACCAGAGATAATCATTACAACAGAGAGGTTAGTCTGACTGTTGACAGTACACCAGAGATAATCATTACAACAGAGAGGTTAGTCTGACTGTTAACAGTACACCAGAGATAATCATTACAACAGAGAGATTAGTCTGACTGTTAACAGTACACCAGAGATAATCATTACACCAGAGAGGTTAGTCTGACTGTTAACAGTACACCAGAGATAATCATTACAACAGAGAGATTAGTCTGACTGTTAACAGTACACCAGAGATAATCATTACAACAGAGAGGTTAGTCTGACTGTTAACAGTACACCAGAGATAATCATTACAACAGAGAGGTTAGTCTGACTGTTAACATTACACCAGAGATAATCATTACACCAGAGAGGTTAGTCTGACTGTTAACAGTACACCAGAGATAATCATTACAACAGAGAGGTTAGTCTGACTGTTAACAGTACACCAGAGATAATCATTACAACAGAGAGGTTAGTCTGACTGTTAACAGTACACCAGAGATAATCATTACACCAGAGAGGTTAGTCTGACTGTTAACAGTACACCAGAGATAATCATTACACCAGAGAGGTTAGTCTGACTGTTAACAGTACACCAGAGATAATCATTACAACAGAGAGGTTAGTCTGACTGTTAACAGTACACCAGAGATAATCATTACACCAGAGAGGTTAGTCTGACTGTCAACATTACACCAGAGATAATCATTACAACAGAGAGATTAGTCTGACTGTTAAAAGTAAACCAGGGGTTCCTGACTCATGTTAGCCTCCTGGTCCAACCGTAGACATGCATATATCCTGTGTTTATATACATTGTTACAACATGTTTTCTTATTGACGGTCACACCTCCCTTCCTCTCCTTATCCTCTGTCCTTCCTTCCTTCCCTCCCTCCCTCCCTCCCTCTCTGTATCCTCTCTCCTCCCTATTTGTCTCTCCTCCCCTCTCTCTGTCTCTCCCACGTTCCTCAGCCAAGGCCAGGGGATGTGGGGGTGGTAGACTGCTGTTCCTGTTATACACCCCCTCCTGTCCCCCTCCCTGACTGGCAGCAACAATGTTTAGCTACTGTTTAGTCTGACAGGGTTGTCTTCCCCCCCAAACAAGCCATAAAACACCCCTCTTCTCAGATAGACAGACACATGGGCAGTGTTGTCTGTCTGTCTACCTTGACCTCCGGCTCCAAAACACAGACACACACAGACACACAGACACACACACACACACACACACACTCAGTCTTGTGGTCTTCTCACTCACGGGTGTGTTGTGTTTTGTCTGTCTCTCATCCCTATTCCCCTGGTTGGCACATAGCAGCAGAGAGCAGCGGTACTATAGTAACAGTAATATAGCAACAGTACTATAGTAACAGTCACATAGTAACAGTAAAATAGCAACAGTACTATAGTAACAGTAAAATAGCAACAGTACTATAGCAACAGTACTATAGTAACAGTCACATAGTAACAGTAATATAGCAACAGTACTATAGTAACAGTCACATAGTAACAGTAATATAGCAACAGTACTATAGTAACAGTCACATAGTAACAGTAATATAGCAACAGTACTATAGTAACAGTAATATAGCAACAGTAATATAGCAACAGTACTATAGTAACAGTCACATAGTAACAGTAATATAGCAACAGTACTATAGTAACAGTAATATAGCAACAGTACTATAGTAACAGTCACATAGTAACAGTAATATAGCAACAGTACTATAGTAACAGTCACATAGTAACAGTAATATAGCAACAGTACTATAGTAACAGTCACATAGTAACAGTAATATAGCAACAGTACTATAGTAACATTCACATAGTAACAGTAATATAGCAACAGTACTATAGTAACAGTCACATAGTAACAGTAAAATAGCAACAGTACTATAGTAACAGTCACATAGTAACAGTAAAATAGCAACAGTACTATAGCAACAGTACTATAGTAACAGTCACATAGTAACAGTAATATAGCAACAGTACTATAGTAACAGTCACATAGTAACAGTAATATAGCAACAGTACTATAGTAACAGTCACATAGTAACAGTAATATAGCAACAGTACTATAGTAACAGTCACATAGTAACAGTAATATAGCAACAGTACTATAGTAACAGTCACATAGTAACAGTAAAATAGCAACAGTACTATAGTAACAGTCACATAGTAACAGTAATATAGCAACAGTACTATAGTAACAGTCACATAGTAACAGTAATATAGCAACAGTACTATAGTAACAGTCACATAGTAACAGTAATATAGCAACAGTACTATAGTAACAGTCACATAGTAACAGTAATATAGCAACAGTACTATAGTAACAGTCACATAGTAACAGTCACATAGTAACAGTAATATAGCAACAGTACTATAGTAACAGTAATATAGCAACAGTACTATAGTAACAGTCACGTAGTAACAGTAATATAGCAACAGTACTATAGTAACAGTCTCATAGTAACAGTAATATAGCAACAGTACTATAGTAACAGTCACATAGTAACAGTAAAATAGCAACAGTACCATAGTAACAGTAATATAGCAACAGTACTATAGTAACAGTCACATAGTAACAGTAAAATAGCAACAGTACTATAGTAACAGTAATATAGCAACAGTACTATAGTAACAGTAATATAGCAACAGTACTATAGTAACAGTCACATAGTAACAGTAATATAGCAACAGTACTATAGTAACAGTCACATAGTAACAGTAATATAGCAACAGTACTATAGTAACAGTCACATAGTAACAGTAATATAGCAACAGTACTATAGTAACAGTCACATAGTAACAGTAATATAGCAACAGTACTATAGTAACAGTCACATAGTAACAGTAATATAGCAACAGTACTATAGTAACAGTCACATAGTAACAGTAATATAGCAACAGTACTATAGTAACAGTAATATAGCAACAGTACTATAGTAACAGTCACATAGTAACAGTCACATAGTAACAGTAATATAGCAACAGTACTATAGTAACAGTAATATAGCAACAGTACTATAGTAACAGTCACATAGTAACAGTCACATAGTAACAGTAATATAGCAACAGTACTATAGTAACAGTAATATAGCAACAGTACTATAGTAACAGTCACGTAGTAACAGTAATATAGCAACAGTACTATAGTAACAGTCACATAGTAACAGTAATATAGCAACAGTACTATAGTAACAGTCACATAGTAACAGTAATATAGCAACAGTACTATAGTAACAGTAATATAGCAACAGTACTATAGTAACAGCCACGTAGTAACAGTAATATAGCAACAGTACTATAGTAACAGTCACATAGTAACAGTAATATAGCAACAGTACTATAGTAACAGTAATATAGCAACAGTACTATAGTAACAGTCACATAGTAACAGTAATATAGCAACAGTACTATAGTAACAGTCTCATAGTAACAGTAATATAGCAACAGTACTATAGTAACAGTCACATAGTAACAGTGATATAGCAACAGTAATATTGTAACAGTAATATAGCAACAGTACTATAGTAACAGTCACATAGTAACAGTCACATAGTAACAGTCACATAGTAACAGTCACATAGTAACAGTAATATAGCAACAGTACTATAGTAACAGTCACATAGTAACAGTAATATAGCAACAGTACTATAGTAACAGTAATATAGCAACAGTACTATAGTAACAGTCACATAGTAACAGTAATATAGCAACAGTACTATAGTAACAGTCTCATAGTAACAGTAATATAGCAACAGTACTATAGTAACAGTAATATAGCAACAGTACTATAGTAACAGTCACATAGTAACAATAATATAGCAACAGTACTATAGTAACAGTAATATAGCAACAGTACTATAGTAGCAGTAATATAGCAACAGTACTATAGTAACAGTAATATAGCAACAGTACTATAGTAACAGTCACATAGTAACAGTAATATAGCAACAGTACTATAGTAACAGTCACATAGTAACAGTAATATAGCAACAGTAATATTGTAACAGTAATATAGCAACAGTACTATAGTAACAGTCACATAGTAACAGTAATATAGCAACAGTACTATAGTAACAGTCACATAGTACCAGTAATATAGCAACAGTACTATAGTAACAGTAATATAGCAACAGTACTATAGTAACAGTCACATAGTAACAGTATATATAACAGTACTATAGTAACAGTACTATAGTAACAGTCACATAGTAACAGTCACATAGTAACAGTAATATAGCAACAGTACTATAGTAACAGTAATATAGCAACAGTACTATAGTAACAGTCACGTAGTAACAGTAATATAGCAACAGTACTATAGTAACAGTCACATAGTAACAGTAATATAGCAACAGTACTATAGTAACAGTCACATAGTAACAGTAATATAGCAACAGTACTATAGTAACAGTAATATAGCAACAGTACTATAGTAACAGTCACGTAGTAACAGTAATATAGCAACAGTACTATAGTAACAGTCACGTAGTAACAGTAATATAGCAACAGTACTATAGTAACAGTCACATAGTAACAGTAATATAGCAACAGTACTATAGTAACAGTCACATAGTAACAGTAATATAGCAACAGTACTATAGTAACAGTCACATAGTAACAGTAATATAGCAACAGTAATATTGTAACAGTAATATAGCAACAGTACTATAGTAACAGTCACATAGTAACAGTAATATAGCAACAGTACTATAGTAACAGTCACATAGTACCAGTAATATAGCAACAGTACTATAGTAACAGTAATATAGCAACAGTACTATAGTAACAGTCACATAGTAACAGTATATATAACAGTACTATAGTAACAGTACTATAGTAACAGTCACATAGTAACAGTCACATAGTAACAGTAATATAGCAACAGTACTATAGTAACAGTAATATAGCAACAGTACTATAGTAACAGTCACGTAGTAACAGTAATATAGCAACAGTACTATAGTAACAGTCACATAGTAACAGTAATATAGCAACAGTACTATAGTAACAGTCACATAGTGACAGTAATATAGCAACAGTACTATAGTAACAGTAATATAGCACCAGTACTATAGTAACAGTCACGTAGTAACAGTAATATAGCAACAGTACTATAGTAACAGTCACATAGTAACAGTAATATAGCAACAGTACTATAGTAACAGTAATATAGCAACAGTACTATAGTAACAGTCACATAGTAACAGTAATATAGCAACAGTACTATAGTAACAGTCTCATAGTAACAGTAATATAGCAACAGTACTATAGTAACAGTCACATAGTAACAGTGATATAGCAACAGTAATATTGTAACAGTAATATAGCAACAGTACTACAGTAACAGTCACATAGTAACAGTCACATAGTAACAGTCACATAGTAACAGTCACATAGTAACAATAATATAGCAACAGTACTATAGTAACAGTCACATAGTAACAGTAATATAGCAACAGTACTATAGTAACAGTAATATAGCAACAGTACTATAGTAACAGTCACATAGTAACAGTAATATAGCAACAGTACTATAGTAACAGTCTCATAGTAACAGTAATATAGCAACAGTACTATAGTAACAGTAATATAGCAACAGTACTATAGTAACAGTCACATAGTAACAATAATATAGCAACAGTACTATAGTAACAGTAATATAGCAACAGTACTATAGTAACCGTAATATAGCAACAGTACTATAGTAACAGTAATATAGCAACAGTACTATAGTAACAGTCACATAGTAACAGTAATATAGCAACAGTACTATAGTAACAGTCACATAGTAACAGTAATATAGCAACAGTACTATAGTAACAGTCACATAGCAACAGTACTATAGTAACAGTCACATAGTAACAGTAATATAGCAACAGTACTATAGTAACAGTCACATAGTACCAGTAATATAGCAACAGTACTATAGTAACAGTCACATAGTAACAGTAATATAGCAACAGTACTATAGTAACAGTCACATAGTAACAGTATATATAACAGTACTATAGTAACAGTACTATAGTAACAGTCACATAGTAACAGTAATATAGCAACAGTACTATAGTAACAGTCACATAGTACCAGTAATATAGCAACAGTACTATAGTAACAGTCACATAGTAACAGTAATATAGCAACAGTACTATAGTAACAGTCACATAGTACCAGTAATATAGCAACAGTACTATAGTAACAGTCACATAGTAACAGTAATATAGCAACAGTACTATAGTAACAGTCACATAGTAACAGTATATATAACAGTACTATAGTAACAGTACTATAGTAACAGTCACATAGTAACAGTCACATAGCAGCAGTAATATATAACAGTAATATATAACAGTAATATATAACAGTAATATAGCAGCAGTAATATATAACAGTATTATATAACAGTAATATAGCAGCAGTAATATATAACAGTAATATATAACAGTAATATATAACAGTAATATAGCAGCAGTAATATATAACAGTAATATATAACAGTAATATAGCAGCAGTAATATAAAACAGTAACATAGCAGCAGTAGTATATAACAGTAATATAGCAGCAGTAATATAGCAGCAGTAATATATAACAGTAATATATAACAGTAATATATAACAGTAATATAGCAGCAGTATTATATAACAGTATTATATAACAGTAATATATAACAGTAATATATAACAGTAATATATAACAGTAATATAGCAGCAGTAATATAAAACAGTAACATAGCAGCAGTAATATATAACAGTAATATAGCAGCAGTAATATAGTAACAGTAATATAGCAGCAGTAATATATAACATTAATATAGTAACAGTAATATATAACAGTAATATATAACAGTAATATATACCAGTAATATACAACAGTAATATAGCAGCAGTAATATATAACATTAATATAGCAGCAGTAATATATAACAGTAATATATAACAGTAATATATACCAGTAATATAGTCCAGTAATAACAGTATTATATAACAGTATTATGTAACAGTAATACAGCAACAGTAATATATAACAGTAATATAACAGTAATATATAACAGTAATATATAACAGTAATACAGCAACAGTAATATATAACAGTAATATATAACAGTAATATATAACAGTAATATATAACAGTAATATAGCAGCAGTAATATATAACAGTAATGTATAACAGTAATTAATAACAGTAATATAGCAGCAGTAATATATAAGAGTAATATATAACAGTAATATATAACAGTAATATATAACAGTAATATAGTAACAGTAATATATAACAGTAATATAGCAGCAGTAATATATAACAGTAATATATAACAGTAATATATAACAGTAATATAGCAGCAGTAATATATAACAGTAATATAGCAACAGTAATATATAACAGTAATATAGCAGCAGTAATATATAACAGTAATATATAACAGTAACATAGCAGCAGTAATATAGCAGCAGTAATATATAACAGTAATATAGCAGCAGTAATATAGCAGCAGTACTATAGTAACAGTAATATAGTAACACTAATATATACCAGTAATATATAACAGTAATGTATAACAGTAATATATAACAGTAATATAGTAGCAGTAATATAGTAACAGTAATATATACCAGTAATATATAACAGTAATATATACCAGTAATATATAACAGTAATGTATAACAGTAATGTATAACAGTGATATAGCAACAGTAATATAGTAACAGTAATATATAACAGTAATATATACCAGTAATATATACCAGTAATATATAACAGTAATATATAACAGTAATGTATAACAGTAATATATAACAGTAATATAGTAGCAGTAATATAGTAACAGTAATATATACCAGTAATATATAACAGTAATGTATAACAGTAATGTATAACAGTAATGTATAACAGTAATATAGCAGCAGTAATATAGTAACAGTAATATAGTAACAGTAATATAGTAACACTAATATATACCAGTAATATATAACAGTAATGTATAACAGTAATATATACCAGTAATATATAACAGTAATGTATAACATTAATGTATAACAGTAATATAGCAACAGTAATATCTTAACAGTAATATATAACAGTAATATATACCAGTAATATATACCAGTAATATATACCAGTAATATATAACAGTAATATATACCAGTAATATATACCAGTAATATATACCAGTAATATATAACAGTAATATATACCAGTAATATACAACAGTAATATAGCAGCAGTAATATATAACATTAATATAGCAGCAGTAATATATAACAGTAATATATAACAGTAACATAGCAGCAGTAATATAGCAGCAGTAATATATAACAGTAATATAGCAGCAGTAATATAGCAGCAGTACTATAGTAACAGTAATATAGTAACACTAATATATACCAGTAATATATAACAGTAATGTATAACAGTAATATATAACAGTAATATAGTAGCAGTAATATAGTAACAGTAATATATACCAGTAATATATAACAGTAATATATACCAGTAATATATAACAGTAATGTATAACAGTAATGTATAACAGTGATATAGCAACAGTAATATAGTAACAGTAATATATAACAGTAATATATACCAGTAATATATACCAGTAATATATAACAGTAATATATAACAGTAATATATAACAGTAATATATAACAGTAATATAGTAACAGTAATATATAACAGTAATATAGCAGCAGTAATATATAACAGTAATATATAACAGTAATATAGCAGCAGTAATATATAACAGTAATATAGCAACAGTAATATATAACAGTAATATAGCAGCAGTAATATATAACAGTAATATATAACAGTAACATAGCAGCAGTAATATAGCAGCAGTAATATATAACAGTAATATAGCAGCAGTAATATAGCAGCAGTACTATAGTAACAGTAATATAGTAACACTAATATATACCAGTAATATATAACAGTAATGTATAACAGTAATATATAACAGTAATATAGTAGCAGTAATATAGTAACAGTAATATATACCAGTAATATATAACAGTAATATATACCAGTAATATATAACAGTAATGTATAACAGTAATGTATAACAGTGATATAGCAACAGTAATATAGTAACAGTAATATATAACAGTAATATATACCAGTAATATATACCAGTAATATATAACAGTAATATATAACAGTAATGTATAACAGTAATATATAACAGTAATATATACCAGTAATATACAACAGTAATATAGCAGCAGTAATATATAACATTAATATAGCAGCAGTAATATATAACAGTAATATATAACAGTAATATATACCAGTAATATAGTCCAGTAATAACAGTATTATATAACAGTATTATGTAACAGTAATACAGCAACAGTAATATATAACAGTAATATAACAGTAATATATAACAGTAATATATAACAGTAATACAGCAACAGTAATATATAACAGTAATATATAACAGTAATATATAACAGTAATATATAACAGTAATATAGCAGCAGTAATATATAACAGTAATGTATAACAGTAATTAATAACAGTAATATAGCAGCAGTAATATATAAGAGTAATATATAACAGTAATATATAACAGTAATATATAACAGTAATATAGTAACAGTAATATATAACAGTAATATAGCAGCAGTAATATATAACAGTAATATATAACAGTAATATATAACAGTAATATAGCAGCAGTAATATATAACAGTAATATAGCAACAGTAATATATAACAGTAATATAGCAGCAGTAATATATAACAGTAATATATAACAGTAACATAGCAGCAGTAATATAGCAGCAGTAATATATAACAGTAATATAGCAGCAGTAATATAGCAGCAGTACTATAGTAACAGTAATATAGTAACACTAATATATACCAGTAATATATAACAGTAATGTATAACAGTAATATATAACAGTAATATAGTAGCAGTAATATAGTAACAGTAATATATACCAGTAATATATAACAGTAATATATACCAGTAATATATAACAGTAATGTATAACAGTAATGTATAACAGTGATATAGCAACAGTAATATAGTAACAGTAATATATAACAGTAATATATACCAGTAATATATACCAGTAATATATAACAGTAATATATAACAGTAATGTATAACAGTAATATATAACAGTAATATAGTAGCAGTAATATAGTAACAGTAATATATACCAGTAATATATAACAGTAATGTATAACAGTAATGTATAACAGTAATGTATAACAGTAATATAGCAGCAGTAATATAGTAACAGTAATATAGTAACAGTAATATAGTAACACTAATATATACCAGTAATATATAACAGTAATGTATAACAGTAATATATACCAGTAATATATAACAGTAATGTATAACATTAATGTATAACAGTAATATAGCAACAGTAATATCTTAACAGTAATATATAACAGTAATATATACCAGTAATATATACCAGTAATATATACCAGTAATATATAACAGTAATATATACCAGTAATATATACCAGTAATATATACCAGTAATATATAACAGTAATATATACCAGTAATATACAACAGTAATATAGCAGCAGTAATATATAACATTAATATAGCAGCAGTAATATATAACAGTAATATATAACAGTAACATAGCAGCAGTAATATAGCAGCAGTAATATATAACAGTAATATAGCAGCAGTAATATAGCAGCAGTACTATAGTAACAGTAATATAGTAACACTAATATATACCAGTAATATATAACAGTAATGTATAACAGTAATATATAACAGTAATATAGTAGCAGTAATATAGTAACAGTAATATATACCAGTAATATATAACAGTAATATATACCAGTAATATATAACAGTAATGTATAACAGTAATGTATAACAGTGATATAGCAACAGTAATATAGTAACAGTAATATATAACAGTAATATATACCAGTAATATATACCAGTAATATATAACAGTAATATATAACAGTAATATATAACAGTAATATATAACAGTAATATAGTAACAGTAATATATAACAGTAATATAGCAGCAGTAATATATAACAGTAATATATAACAGTAATATAGCAGCAGTAATATATAACAGTAATATAGCAACAGTAATATATAACAGTAATATAGCAGCAGTAATATATAACAGTAATATATAACAGTAACATAGCAGCAGTAATATAGCAGCAGTAATATATAACAGTAATATAGCAGCAGTAATATAGCAGCAGTACTATAGTAACAGTAATATAGTAACACTAATATATACCAGTAATATATAACAGTAATGTATAACAGTAATATATAACAGTAATATAGTAGCAGTAATATAGTAACAGTAATATATACCAGTAATATATAACAGTAATATATACCAGTAATATATAACAGTAATGTATAACAGTAATGTATAACAGTGATATAGCAACAGTAATATAGTAACAGTAATATATAACAGTAATATATACCAGTAATATATACCAGTAATATATAACAGTAATATATAACAGTAATGTATAACAGTAATATATAACAGTAATATAGTAGCAGTAATATAGTAACAGTAATATATACCAGTAATATATAACAGTAATGTATAACAGTAATGTATAACAGTAATGTATAACAGTAATATAGCAGCAGTAATATAGTAACAGTAATATAGTAACAGTAATATAGTAACACTAATATATACCAGTAATATATAACAGTAATGTATAACAGTAATATATACCAGTAATATATAACAGTAATGTATAACAGTAATGTATAACAGTAATATAGCAACAGTAATATCTTAACAGTAATATATAACAGTAATATATACCAGTAATATATACCAGTAATATATACCAGTAATATATAACAGTAATATATACCAGTAATATATACCAGTAATATATACCAGTAATATATAACAGTAATATATACCAGTAATATACAACAGTAATATAGCAGCAGTAATATATAACATTAATATAGCAGCAGTAATATATAACAGTAATATATAACAGTAATGTAAGATTTAATATAGTATATAAGATAGTATAAGATATTACAAATGTCATATTATGTCTATTATATTATTATTATTATTATACAGTGTTGTAACAATGTGCAAATAGTTAAAGTACAAATGGGAAAATAATTAAGCATAAATATGGGTTGTATTTACAATGTTGTTTGTTTTTCACTGGTTGTCCTTTTCTCGTGGCAACAGGTCACATCTTGCTGCTGTGATGGCACACTGTGGTATTTCACCCAATTGATATGGGAGTTTATCAAAATGTGGATTTGTTTTCAAATTCTTTGTGTGTCTGTGTTTAATCTGAGGGAAATATGTCTCTCTAATATTGGCATACATTAGGCAGGAGGTTAGGAAGTGCAGCTCAGTTTCCACCTAATTTTGTGGGCAGTGAGCACATAGCCTGTCTTCTCTTGAGAGCCAGGTCTGCCTACGGCGGCCTTTCTCAATAGCAAGGCTTTGCTCACTGAGTCTGTACATAGTCAAAGCTTTCCTTAATTTTGGGTCAGTCACAGTGGTCAGGTATTCTGCCGCTGTGTACTCTCTGTGTAGGGCCAAATAGCATTCTAGTTTGCTCTGTTTTTTTGTTAATTCTTTCCAATGTATTCCAGTAATATAGCAGCAGTAATATATAACAGTAATATAGCAGCAGTAATATATAACAGTAATATAGCAACAGTAATATATAACAGTATTATATAACAGTAATATATAACAGTAATATAGCAGCAGTAATATATAACAGTAATATAGCAGCAGTAATATAGCAACAGTAATATATAACAGTATTATATAACAGTAATATAACAGTAATATATAACAGTAATATAGCAACAGTAATATATAACAGTAATATATAACAGTAATATATAACAGTAATATAGCAGCAGTAATATATAACAGTAATATAGCAGCAGTAATATAAAACAGTAACATAGCAGCAGTAATATATAACAGTAATAAAGCAACAGTAATATATAACAGTATTATATAACAGTAATATAGCAACAGTAATATATAACAGTAATATAGCAGCAGTATTATATAACTGTAATATAGTAACAGTAATATATAACAGTAATGTATAACAGTAATGTATAACAGTAACATAGCAGCAGTAATATATAACAGTAATATAGCAGCAGTATTATATAACAGTAATATAGTAACAGTAATATATAACAGTAATGTATAACAGTAATGTATAACAGTAATATAGCAGCAGTAATATAGTAACAGTAATATAGTAGCAGTAATATAGTAACAGTAATATATACCAGTAATATATAACAGTAATATATAACATTAATATATAACAGTAATGTATAACAGTAATGTATAACAGTAATATAGCAACAGTAATATAGTAACAGTAATATATAACAGTAATATATACCAGTAATATATACCAGTAATATATAACAGTAATATATACCAGTAATATATAACAGTAATATATAACAGTAATATATACCAGTAATATATAACAGTAATATAGCAGCAGTAATATAGTAACAGTAATATAATAACAGTAATATAGTAACAGTAATATATAACAGTAATATATAACAGTAATATAGCAGCAGTAATATATAACATTAATATAGTAACAGTAATATATACCAGTAATATATACCAGTAATATATAACAGTAATATATACCAGTAATATATAACAGTAATATAGCAGCAGTAATATATAACATTAATATAGTAACAGTAATATATAACAGTAATATATAACAGTAATATAGTAACAGTAATATATAACAGTAATATATAACAGTAATATATAACAGTAATATATACCAGTAATATATACCAGTAATATAGTAACAGTAATATATACCAGTAATATATAACAGTAATATATAACAGTAATATATACCAGTAATATATAACAGTAATATATAACAGTAATATATACCAGTAATATATAACAGTAATATAGCAGCAGTAATATAGTAACAGTAATATAGTAACAGTAATATAATAACAGTAATATAGTAACAGTAATATATAACAGTAATATATAACAGTAATATAGCAGCAGTAATATATAACATTAATATAGTAACAGTAATATATAACAGTAATATATACCAGTAATATATACCAGTAATATATAACAGTAATATATACCAGTAATATATAACAGTAATATATAACAGTAAAATATACCAGTAATATATAACAGTAATATAGCAGCAGTAATATATAACATTAGTATAGTAACAGTAATATATAACAGTAATATATAACAGTAATATATAACAGTAATATAGTAACAGTAATATATAACAGTAATATATAACAGTAATATATAACAGTAATATATACCAGTAATATAGTAACAGTAATATATACCAGTAATATATAACAGTGATATATAACAGTAATATATACCAGTAATATATAACAGTAATATATACCAGTAATATATAACAGTAATATATAACAGTAATATATACCAGTAATATATAACAGTAATATAACAGTAATATATAACAGTAATATATAACAGTAATATATAACAGTAATATAGCAGCAGTAATATATAACAGTAATATAGCAGCAGTAATATATAACAGTAATATATAACAGTAATATATACCAGTAATATACAACAGTAATATAGCAGCAGTATTATATAACAGTAATATAGCTGCAGTAATATATAACAGTAATATAGCAGCAGTATTATATAACAGTAATATAGCAGCAGTAATATATAACAGTAATATATACCAGTAATATACAACAGTATTATAGCAGCAGTATTATATAACAGTAATATAGCAGCAGTAATATATAACAGTATTATAGCAGCAGTATTATATAACAGTATTATAGCAGCAGTAATATATAACAGTAATAAAGCAGCAGTAATATATAACAGTAATATAGCAGCAGTAATATATAACAGTAATATATACCAGTAATATACAACAGTAATATAGCAGCAGTATTATATAACAGTAATATAGCTGCAGTAATATATAACAGTAATATATACCAGTAATATACAACAGTAATATAGCAGCAGTAATATATAACATTAATATAGCAGCAGTAATATATAACAGTAATATATAACAGTAATATATACCAGTAATATAGTCCAGTAATAACAGTATTATATAACAGTATTATGTAACAGTAATACAGCAACAGTAATATATAACAGTAATATAACAGTAATATATAACAGTAATATATAACAGTAATACAGCAACAGTATTATATAACAGTAATATATAACAGTAATTTATAACAGTAATATATAACAGTAATATATAACAGTAATATATAACAGTAATGTAAGATTTAATATAGTATATAAGATAGTATAAGATATTACAAATGTCATATTATGTCTATATACAGTGTTGTAACAATGTGCAAATAGTTAAAGTACAAATGGGAAAATAATTAAGCATAAATATGGGTTGTATTTACAATGTTGTTTGTTTTTCACTGGTTGTCCTTTTCTCGTGGCAACAGGTCACATCTTGCTGCTGTGATGGCACACTGTGGTATTTCACCCAATTGATATGGGAGTTTATCAAAATGTGGATTTGTTTTCAAATTCTTTGTGTGTCTGTGTTTAATCTGAGGGAAATATGTCTCTCTAATATTGGCATACATTGGGCAGGAGGTTAGGAAGTGCAGCTCAGTTTCCACCTCATTTTGTGGGCAGTGAGCACATAGCCTGTCTTCTCTTGAGAGCCAGGTCTGCCTACGGCGGCCTTTCTCAATAGCAAGGCTATGCTCACTGAGTCTGTACGTAGTCGAAGCTTTCCTTAATTTTGGGTCAGTCACAGTGGTCAGGTATTCTGCCGCTGTGTACTCTCTGTGTAGGGCCAAATAGCATTCTAGTTTGCTCTGTTTTTTTGTTAATTCTTTCCAATGTGTCAAGTAATTATCTTTTTGTTTTCTCATGATTTGGTTGGGTCTAATTGTGTTGCTGTCGAGGGGCTCTGTGGGGTGTGTTTGTGTTTGTGAACAGAGCCCCAGGACCAACTTGCTTAGGGGACTCTTCTCCAGGTTCATCTCTCTGTAGGTGATGGCTTTGTTATGGAAGGTTTGGGAATCGCTTCCTTTTAGGTGGTTGTAGAATTTAACGGCTCTTTTCTGGATTTTGATAATTAGTGGGTATCGGCCTAATTCTGCTCTGCGTGCATTATTTGGTGTTTTACGTTGTACAGTGAGGATGTTTTAGCATAATTCTGCATGCAGTGTCTCAATTTGGGGGTTTGTCGCATTTTGTGAAGTCTTGGTTGGTGAGCGGACCCCAGACCTCACAACCGTGGAGGACAATGGGTTCTATAACCGATTCAATTATTTTTAGTCAGATCCTAATTGATATGTCAAATATTATGTTTATTTTGATGGCATAGAAGGCCCTTCTTGCCTTGCCTCTCAGATCGTTTATAGCTTTGTGGAAGTTACCTATGGCGCTGATGTTTTGGTCGAGGTGTGTATAGTTTTTTATGTGCTCTGGGGCAACAGTGTCTAGATGGATTTTGTATTTGTGGTCCCGGCAACTGTCTTACTGAGATTTACTGTCAGGGCCCAAGTCTGACAATCTGTGCAGAAGATCTAGGTGCTGCTGAAGGCCCTCCTTGGTTGGGGACAGAAGCTCCTGATCATCAGCAAACAGTATAAATTTGGCATCAGATTCCTGTAGTGTGAGGCCGGGTGCTGCAGACTGTTCCAGTGCCCTCTCCAATTCATTGATATACAGTGGGGAAAAAAGTATTTAGTCAGCCACCAATTGTGCAAGTTCTCCCACTTAAAAAGATGAGAGAGGCCTGTAATTTTTATCATAGGTACACTTAAACTATGACAGACAAAATGAGAAAGAAAATCCAGAAAATCACATTATAGGATTTTTAATGAATTTATTTGCAAATTATGGTGGAAAATAAGTATTTGGTCACCTACAAACAAGCAAGATTTCTGGCTCTCACAGACCTGTAACTTCTTCTTTAAGAGGCTCCTCTGTCCTCCACTCGTTACCTGTATTAACGGTACCTGTTTGAACTTGTTATCAGTATAAAAGACACCTGTCCACAACCTCAAACAGTCACACTCCAAACTCCACTATGGCCAAGACCAAAGAGCTGTCAAAGGACACCAGAAACAAAATTGTAGACCTGCACTAGGCTGGGAAGACTGAATCTGCAATAGGTAAGCAGCTTGGTTTGAAGAAATCAACTGTGGGACCAATTATTAGGAAATGGAAGACATACAAGACCACTGATAATCTCCCTCGATCTGGGGCTCCACGCAAGATCTCACCCCGTGGGGTCAAAATGATCACAAGAACGGTGAGCAAAAATCCCAGAAGAAGATTGGGAGAATGTCATATGGTCAGATGAAACCAAAATATAACTTTTTGGTAAAAACTCAACTCGTCGTGTTTGGAGGACAAAGAATGCTGAGTTGCATCCAAAGAACACCATACCTACTGTGAAGCATGGGGGTGGAAACATCATGCTTTGGGGCTGTTTTTCTGCAAAGGGACCAGGACGACTGATCCGTGTAAAGGAAAGAATGAATGGGGCCATGTATCGTGAGATTTTGAGTGAAAACCTCCTTCCATCAGCAAGGGCATTGAAGATGAAACGTGGCTGGATCTTTCAGCATGACAATGATCCCAAACACACCGCCCGGGCAACGAAGGAGTGGCTCCGTAAGAAGCATTTCAAGGTCCTGCAGTGGCCTAACCAGTCTCCAGATCTCAACCCCATAGAAAATCTTTGGAGGGAGTTGAAAGTCCGTGTTGCCCAGCAACAGCCCCAAAACATCACTGCTCTAGAGGAGATCTGCATGGAGGAATGGGCCAAAATACCAGCAACAGTGTGTGAAAACCTTGTGAAGACTTACAGAAAACGTTTGACCTCTGTCATTGCAAACAAAGGGTATATAACAAAGTATTGAGAAACTTTCGTTATTGACCAAATACTTATTTTCCACCATAATTTGCAAAATAAATTCATAAAAAATCCTACAATGTGATTTTCTGGATTTTTTTTTCCTCATTTTGTCTGTCATAGTTGAAGTGTACCTATGATGAAAATTACAGGTCTCTCTCATATTTTTAAGTGGGAGGACTTGCACAATTGGTGGCTGACTAAATACTTTTTTGCCCCACTGTATATGTGGAAGAGGGTGGATGTGGAAAGAAATATATTTTTTTTGTTGGCAATTTTAACCGCAGACTTTAACTGTAGTTTGGGTTTTATAATGTTGTATGTTTTTCCCCCAACACCACTTTCCATTAATTTGTATAACAGACCCTCGTGACAAATTGAGTCTAAGGCTTGACATTTGCTCTTTACATTGTTTTCATTGAGGAAATGTACGAGTCTGCTGTTAATAATAATGCAGAGGATTTTCCCAAGGTTGTTGTTGACACATATCCCACTGTAGTTATTGGGGCCAAATTTCTCTCCACTTTGTGGATTGGGGTGATCAGTCCTAGGTTCCAAATATTGGGGAAGATGCCAGAGATGCCATTTCCTTCAGTTTTCTGTTTGATATATTTAGAGTTGATAGGGAAGCTGAGAGGTCAAATATACCGTTAAGATGTTCTACTGCCAGGTTTACACCTTCACTATTACAGTGGAAAATTTTGTCCAGGAAGTTGTCTAGAAGGAGTGAATTTGTTGTTACCTAATTGTTTTTTGGTAGGTTTCCACACTACGTTCCTTGCATCTATAGCATTTCTTAATATTACTCAGTTCCTTTGGCTTTGATGCCTCATGATTGTAGACCTGATAGGGATGTCAGTGGGCTGACTGTGAACGCTCTGAGAGACTCTGGGTTGAGGTCAGTGATAAAGCAGTCTACAGTAATACTGCCAAGAGATGAGCTATAGGTGTACCTACCATAGGAGTCCCCTCGAAGCCTACCGTTGACTATGTACAGACCCAGCGTACGACAAAGCTGCAGGAGTTGTGACCCGTTTTTGTTGGTTATGTTATATGTCATAGTTGTGCCTCGGGGGGCATATGGGGGAGGGAATGCTGTCACCTCCAGGCAGGGTTTTGTCCCTGTGTGTCTCTCTCTGTTTCTACCTCTGTCTCTCTCTCTCTCTCTCTCTCTGTCTCTGTGTCTCTCTCTGTCTCTCTCTCTTTCTCTCTCTCTCTCTCTCTCGCCGTCTCTCTCTCTCTCTCTGTCTCTCTCTCTTTCTCTCTCTCTCTCTGTC